>NW_027436534.1:0-68393 GCF_031877795.1 Strix aluco
TGAGAGAGGAGGAAGAGAGAGGAGGAAGAGAGAGGAAGAGGAGAGAGGAGGAAAAGAGAGAGGAAGAGAGAGGAGGAAGAGAGAGGACGAAGAGAGAGAGGAAGAGAGAGGAGGAAGAGAGAGGAGGGGTAGAGAGGAGGAAGATAGAGGAGGAAGAGAGAGGAGGAAGAGAGAGGAGGAAGAGAGAGGAAAAAGAGAGAGGAGGAAGAGAGAGGAGGAAGAGAGAGGAGAAAGAGAGAGGAGGAAGAGAGAGCAGGACAAGAGAGGAGGAGAAGAGACATGGAAGAGAGGAGGAGGAGAGAGGAGGAAGAGAGAGGAACGAAGATAGAGGAGGAAGAGAGAGGAGCAAGAGAGAGAAGCAAGAGAGAGGAGGAAGAGAGAGGAGGAAGAGAGAGGAGAAAGAGAGAGAAGAAAGAGAGAGGAGAAAGAGAGAGGAAGAGAAGAGAGGAGGAAGAGGGAGGAGGAAGAGAAAGGAGGAAGAGAAGGAGGAAGAGAGAGGAGGAAAAGAGAGGAGTAGGAGAGAGGAGGAAGAGATAGGAGGAAGAGAGAGGATAGAGACAGGAGAAAGAGGGAGGTGGAAGAGGGAGGAGGAAGAGAGAGGAAGAGAAAAGATGAGGAAAAAGGAGGAGAAAGAGGGAGGAGGAAGAGAAAGGAAGAAGATAAAGCAGGAGGAGAGAGGAGAATAATAGAGGAGGAAGAGAGAGGAGGAAGAGAAAGGAAAATGGGAGAGAAGGAAGTGAGAGGAAAAGGGGAGAGGAGGAAGAGAGAGAAGGAAAAGAGAGGAGGAAGAGAGAGGAGGAAGAGAGAGGAGGAAAAGAGAGGAGGAAGAGAGAGGAAGAGGAGAGAGGAGGAAGAAGAGAAGAGGAAGAGAGAGGAGGAAGAGAGAGGAGGAAGAGAGAGGAAGAGGAGAGAGGAGGAAAAGAGAAGAGGAAGAGAGAGGAGGAAGAGAGGAGGAAGAGAGAGAAGGAAGAGAGAGGAGGAAGAGAGAGGAGGGGTAGATAGGAGGAAGATAGAGAAGGAAGAGAGAGGAGGAAGAGAGAGGAGGAAGAGAGAGGAGGAAGAGGAGGTGGAAGAGAAAGGAGGAAGAGGGAGGAGAAAGAGAGAGGAAGAGAAGAGAGGAGGAAGAGAGAGGAGGAAGAGAGAGGAGAAAGAGAGAGGAGGAAGAGAGAGGAGGAAGAGAGAGGAGGAAGAGAGAGGAGGAAGAGAGAGGAAGAGGAGAGAGGAGGAAAAGAGAAGAGGAAGAGAGAGGAGGAAGAGAGAGGTGGAAGACAGATGAAGAGGAGAGAGAAGGAAGAGAGTGGAAAAGGGGAGAGGAGGAAGAGAGAGGAGGAAAAGAGAGGAGGAAGAGAGAGGAGGAAGAGAGATGAGGAAGAGAAAGGAGGAAGAGAGAGGAAGAGGAGAGAGGAGGAAAAGAGAAGAGGAAGAGAGAGGAGGAAGAGAGAGGAGGAAGAGAGAGGAGGAAGAGAGAGGAGGAAGAGAGGAAAAGGAGAGAGGAGGAAATGTGAGATGAAGAGAGAGGAGGAAGAGAGAGGAGGAAGAGAGAGGAGGAAGAGAGAGGAGAAAGAGAGAGGTGGAAGACAGAGGAGGAAGAGAGTGGAGGAAAAGAGAGGAAAAAGAGAGAGGAGGAAGAGAGAGGAGGAAGAGAGAGGAGGAAGAGAGAGGAGGAGTAGAGAGGAGGAAGAGAGAGGAGGAATAGAGAGGTGGAAGAGAAAGGAGGAAGGGGGAGGAGAAAGAGAGAGGAAGAGAAGAGAGGAGGAAGAGAGAGGAGGAAGAGAGAGGAGAAAGAAAGAGGATGAAGAGAGGAGGAGAGAGAGTAAGAGCAGAGAGGAGGAAAAGAGAAGAGGAAGAGAGAGGAGGAGAGAGAGGAGGAAGAGAGAGGAGGAAGAGAGAGGAGGAAGAGGGAGGAGGAAGAGGGAGGAAGAGGAGAGAGAAGGAAGACAAAGGAGGAAAGAGAGTGGAGGAAGAGAGAGGAGGAAGATAGAGGAGGAAGAGAGGAAAAGGAGAGAGGAGGAAATGTGAGGAGGAAGAGAGAGGAGGAAGAGAGAGGAGGAAAGAGAGGAGTAGGAGAGGGAGGAAGAGACAGGAGGAAGAAAGAGGATAGAGACAGGAGAAGAGGGAGGTGGAAGAGGGAGGATGAAGAGAGAGGAAGAGGAAAGATGAGGAAAAGGAGGAGGAAGAGGGAGCAGGAAGAGAAAGGAAGAAGATAAAGCAGAGGAGAGAGGAGAATAATAGAGGAGGAAGTGAGAGGAGGAAGAGAAAGGAAAATGGAGAAGGAAGTGAGAGGAAAAGGGTGAGGAGGAAGAGAGAGAAGGAAAAGAGAGGAGGAAGAGAGAGGAGGAAGAGAGAGGAGGAAGAGAGAGGAGGAAGAGAGAGGTGGAAAACAGAGGAAGAGGAGAGAGGATGAGACAGCTGAGAAGAGAGTGGAGGAAGAGAGAGGAGGAAGAGAGAGGAGGAGGAGAGAGGAGGAAAAGAGATGAGGAAGAGTGAGGAGGAAGAGAGAGGAGGAAGAGAGAGGAGGAAGAGAGAGGAAGAGGAGAGAGGAGGAAAAGAGAAGAGGAAGAGAGAGGAGGAAGAGGAGGTGGAAGAGAAAGGAGTAAGAGGGAGGAGAAGAGAGAGGAAGAGAGAGAGGAGGAAGAGAGAGGAGGAAGAGAGAGGAGGAAAGAGAGAGGAGGAAGAGAGAGGAGAAAGAGAGAGGAGGAAGAGAGAGGAGGAAGAGAGGGGAAGAGGAGAGAGGAGGAGAGAAAGGAGGAAGGGGGAGGAGAAGAGAGAGGAAGAGAAGAGAGGAGGGAGAGAGAGGAGGAAGAGAGAGGAGAAAGAGAGAGGAGGAAGAGTGAGGAGGAAGAGAGAGGAGGAAGAGAGAGGAAGAGGAGAGTTGAGGAAAGAGAAGAGGAAGAGAGAGGAGGAAGAGAGAGGTGGAAGACAGAGGAAGAGGAGAGAGAAGGAAGAGAGTGGAAAAGGGGAGAGGAGGAAGAGAGAGGAGGAAAAGAGAGGAGGAAGAAGAGAGGAGGAAGAGAGATGATGAAGAGAAAGGAGGAAGAGAGAGGAAGAGGAGAGAGGAGGATAAGAGAAGAGGAAGAGAGAGGAGGAAGAGAGAAGAGGAAGAGAGAGGAGGAAGAGAGAGGAGGAAGAGAGGAAAGGAGAGAGGAGGAATGTGAGGATGAAGAGAGAGGAGGAAGAGAGAGGAGGAAGACAGAGGAGGAAGAGAGAGGAGAAGAGAGAGGTGGAAGACAGAGGAGGAAGAGAGTGGAGGGAAAAGAGAGGAAAAGAGAGAGGAGGAGAGAGAGGAGGAAGAGAGAGGAGGAAGAGAGAGGAGGAAGAGAGAGGAGGAAGAGAGGAAAAGGTGAGAGGAGGAAAGTGAGGAGGAAGAGAGAGGAGGAAAGACAGGAAGAGGAGAGAGGAGGAAAAGAGAAGAGGAAGAGAGAGGAGAAGAGAGAGGAGGAAGAGAGAGGAGGGTAGAGAGGAGGAAGAGAGAGGAGGAAGAGAGGAGGAAGAGAGAGGTGGAAGAGAAAGGAGGAAGGAGGAGGAGAAAGAGAGAGGAAGAGAAGAGAGGAGGAAGAGAGAGGAGGAAGAGAGAGGAGAAAGAGAGAGGAGGAAGAGAGAGGAGAATAGAGAGGAAGAGTAGAGAGGAGGAAAAGATGAGAGGAAGAGAGAGGAGGAAGAGAGAGGAGGAAGAGAGAGGAGGAAGAGAGAGGAGTGGGAGAGATGAGGGGGAGAGAGGAGGATGATGAGAGGAGGAGAGAGAGAGAGGAAGACAGAGGAGGAAGAGTGAGGAGGAAGAGAGAGGAGGGGGAGTGAGGAGGGGGAGAGCGGAGGAAGACAGTGGAGGAAGAGAGAGGAGGAAGAGAGAGGAGGAAGAGAGAGGAAAAAGAGAGAGGAGGAAGAGAGAGGAGGAAGAGAGAGGAGGAAGAGAGAGTAGGACAAGAAAGGAGGAGAAGACAGGGAAGAGGAGGAGGAGAGAGGAGGTAGAGAGAGGAGGAAGAGAGAGGAGGAAGAGAGAGGAGTAAGAGAGAGAAGGAAGAGAGAGGAGGAGAGAGAGGAGGAAGAGAGAGGAGAAAGAGAGAGGGAGAGAGAGAGAGGAGAAAGAGAGAGGAGAGAAGAGAGGAGGAAGAGGGAGGAGGAAGAGAAAGGAGGAAGAGAAAGGAGGAGAGAGAGGGAGGAAAAGAGAGGAGTAGGAGAGAGGAGGAAGATATGAGGAGGAAGAGAGAGGATAGAGACAGGAGAAAGAGGAGGTGGAAGAGGGAGGAGGAAGAGAGAGGAAGAGGAAGATGAGGAAAAAGGAGGAGGAAGAGGGAGGAGGAAGAAAAGGAAGTAGATAAAGCAAGAGGAGAGAGGAGAATAATAGAGGAGGAAGAGAGAGGAGGAAGAGAAGGAAATTAGAGAGAAGAAGTGAGAGGGAAAGGGGAGAGGAGGAAGAGAGAGAAGGAAAAGAGAGGAAGGAGAGAGAGGAGGAAGAGAGAGGAGGAAGAGAGAGGTGGAAGAACAGAGGAAGAGGAGAGAGGAGGAAGAGAGTTGAGGAAGAGAGTGGAGGAAGAGAGAGGAGGAAGAAGAGAGGGAAGAGGAGAGAGGAGGAAAAGAGAAGGAGGAGAGAGAGAGGAGGATGAGAGAGGAGGAAGAGAGAGAAGGAGAGAGGGAGGAAGAGAGAGGAGGAAGAGAGAGGGAGGAAGAGAGAGGAAGAGGAGAGAGGAGGAAAAGAGAAGAGGAAGAGAGAGGGAGGAAGAGAGAGGAGGAAGAGAGAGGAAGGAAGAGGGAGAGATCGCTCTGCTCGTGCGTATCCTCGTCTTCTCTGCTCGTCTCCGCTCTAGCGCCGCTGCTCTCTCGTCCTTCTCTTCCTCTCTTCGTTCTGCTCCTCTTCGCTCTCTCTTCTAGCGTATCTGCCGCTTCTCTCTTCTTCCTCTCTCTTCTTCCCTCTCTCTTCTTGCCTCTCTCTTCTTCCTCTCTCTTCTTCCGCTCTCTTCTTCCTCTCTCGTCTTCCTCGCCTCTAGTCCTCCTGCTCCTTCGTCTCCCTCTCTCTGCCCTCCTTCTCTTCTTCCTCCTCTCGTCTTCCTCTCTCTTCGCCTCTCGTCTTCTTCCTCTCTCTTCTTCCGCCTTCTTCCCTCTCTCTTCTTCCTCGCTCTGCCTCTTCTCTTCTTCCTCTCCTCTTCCTCGTCTCTCTGCTCTCGCTAGCGCTTCTTCCTCTGCTCGCTTCCTCCTCTCTTCCTCTTCTCTTCTTCCTCTCTCTTCTTCCCTCTCTCTTCCCTCTCATTCCTCTTCTCTCGTCTTCCCCTCTCCTTCTTCCTCCTCTTCTTCCTCTCGTCTTCTTCCTCTCTCTTCTTCCTCGCTTCTTCCTCTCTCTTCGTCCTCTCTATTCTTCCCTCTCTCTGCTCCTCTCTCTTCTTCCTCTCTCTTCTTCCTCTCTCTTCTCCTCTCTCTTCTTTCCTCTCTGTCTCTCTCTTCTTCCTCTCTCTATCCTCTCCCTCTTCCTTTCTTTCCCTCTCTCTTCCTCTCCTTTTCTTCCTCGCTCGTCTTCCTCTCTCTTCGCCTCTCTCTTCTTCCTCTCCTCTTCTTCCTCTGCTCTTCCTCTCTCTTCCCCTCTCCTCTTCCTCTCTCTTCTTCCTCTCTCTTCTCCTCTCTCTTCCTCTCTTCCTCTCTTCTCTGCTCTCCTTCTTCTCCTCTCCTTCTTCCTCTCTCTTCTTCCTCTCTCTTCCTCTTCTCTCTTCTTCCCTCTCTCTTCCTCTCTTCTTCCTCTCTCTTCTTCCTCTCTTCGCTCTTCCTCCTCTCTCTTTCCTCTCTCTGCTTCCTCTCTCTTCTTCCTCTTCTCTTCTTCTTCTCTTCTCTCTTCTTCCTCTCTGCCCGTCTCCTCTTCTCCCTCTCTCTTCTCCGTCCCTCTCTTCTTCCCTCTCTCTTCCTCTCTCTTCTTCCTCTCCTTCTCCCTCTTCCTCTTCTTCTCGCCGTCCTCTCTCTTCCCCTTTCTCTTCTCCCTCTCTCTTCTCCCGATCTCTTCTTCCTCTCGCTTCTTCCTCTCTCTTCTCCTCTTCTTCCTCTCTCTTCCTCTATCTCCTTCGTCCCCTCTCTCTCCTCGCTCTTCTTCCTCTCTCTTCTTCCTCTCTCGTCTGCCTCTCTTCCCCTTCTTCTCTTCTTCCTCTTCTCCTTCCTCTCTTCTTCCGCTCTCTTCTTCCTCTCTCTCTTCCTCTCTCTCTCCCTCGCTCTTCTTCTCTCTTCTTCCTCTCTTCTTCCTCTCTTCTCCCTCTCTCTTCCTCTCTCTTCTCCTCTCTCTTCGTCCTCTCTCTTCTTCCTCTCGCTCTCCTGCCCTTCCTCTCTTCCCCTCTTCCTCGCTTCTGCCCCTCGCGCTGCTTCCCCTGCTCTCTTCCTCTCTTCTTCCTCTCTCTCTCGTCTCTCTTCTCTCTTCCTCTCTGCTTCTCTCGCTTCTTCCTTCTCTTCTCCCTCTCTCTTCCTCTCCTCTCTTCTCCTCTCTCTTCTTCCTCTCTCTTGCTCTCTCTTCTTCCTCGCTCTTCTTCCTCTCTTCTCTACCTCTTCTTCCCCTCTCCTCTTCCTCTCTTCTTCCTCTCTCTTCTTCCTCTCTCTTCTTCCTCTCTCTCCTTCCCTCATCTTCTCTCTTCTTCTCTCGCTGCTCTCTTCTCTCCTTCTCTCTGTCCTCTCTCTTCTTCCTCTCTCTCTTTTCTCTCTTCTTCTCTCTCTGCTTCCCCCTCTTCTTCCTCTCTCTTCTTCCTCTCTCTTCTTCCTCTCTCTTTCCCCCTCTCTCTTCTTCTCTCTCTGCTCCTCTCTCTTCTTCCTCTCTCTGCTCCCTCTCTCGTCTCCCTCGTCTCTTCTGCCTCTCTCTTCTCTCCTCTCTTCTTCCTCGTGCTTCGCCTCTGCCCTCTTCCTCTCCTTCCCCTCTCGCTTCCTCTCTCTTCTTCTTCTCTCTTCCTTCCTCTCTCTTCCCTCTCGTCTTCTCTCTCTTCTCCTCTTCTTCTTCCTCTCGTCTTCTTCCTCTCCTCTTCTTCCCTCTCTTCCTCTTCTTCTTCCTCTTCTGCCTCCTCTCCCTTCTCCTCTCCTCCTTCTCTCGGCTCCTCTCTTCGTCGTCCTCGCTCTTCTTCCTCTCTCCCCATCTCTCTCCTTCTTCGTCCCTTCTTCTGCCTCTCTCCTCCTCTCTTCTTCCTCTCTCTTCTTCCTCTCTCTTCGTCCTCTCTCTTCCCCCTCTTCCTCTTCTCTTCTTCCTCTCTTCTTCCTCTCTTCTCTTCTTCTTCCTCTCTCTTCCTCTTCTCTTCTCGTCTCTTCTCTCTCTTCTTCCTCTCTCTTCTTCCTCTCTGCTCTGCCTCTCTCTTCTTCCTCTCTCTTCTGCTCGCTCTTCTTCCTCTCTCTTCCTCTCTCTCTCTTCCTCGTCTCTTCCTCTCTCTTCTTCCTCTCTCTTCTTCCTCTCTCTCCTTCCTCTCTCTTCGTCCTCTCTCTTCTTCTCTCTTCGGCCTCTCTCTTCTTCCTCTCTCTTCTTCCTCTCTCTCTTCCTCTCACTCTTCCTCTTCTATTCCTCTCCTTCTTCCTCTTTCTTCTCCCTCTCTCTTCCTCTCCTCTTCTTCCTCTCTCTTCTCCTCTCTCGTCTCCCTCTCTCTTCTTCCTCTCTCTTCTCCCTCTCTCTTCCTCCTCTCTCTTCTTCCTCTCTCTTCCCTCTCTCTTCTTCCTCCCTCTACTTCCTCTCTTCATCCTCTCTCTTCTTCCTCTCTCTTCTCCCTCTCGTCTTCTTCCTCTCTCTTCGCTCTCTATCCTCTCCTTCTCCTTCTTCTCCTCTCCTCTTCCTTCCTCTCTCGTCCTCTTCTCTTCTTCCTCTCTCTTCTCCTCTCTCTTCCTCTCTCTTCTCCTCTCTCTCTCTCTCTTCCCTCTCCTCTCCTCTCTCTCTTCTTCCTCTCTCTTCTTCCTCCCTATTCCTCTTCTCTCTCCTTCCTCTCTATTCCCCTTCTCTCTTCGTCCTCTCTCTTCTTCCCTCTCTCTTCCTCTCTCTTCTCCTCGCTCCATCTTCCTCTCCTCTGCCTCTCTCTTCCTCTTCGCACTTCTTCCCCTATCCTCTTCCTCTCTCTTCTTCCTCTCTCTTCTTCCTCTCTCTTCTTCCTCTCTCTCTTCCTCGCTTCCCCTTCTCTCTTCTTCCCAGATCTGCATCCTCTCTCTCATCCTCTCTCTTCTTCCTGCTCTCTTCTTCCTCCGCTTCTCCCTCTCTCTGATTCCTCCCTCTTCTTCCTCTCTATTCCTCCCCTCTCTTCCCCCTCTCTCTTCTTCCTCTCTCTTCGTTCCTCTCTCTTCTCCTCTCTCTTCTTCCTCTCTCGTCTTCCTCTCTCGTATTCCCCCCTCTTCCTCTTCTCTCTTCTTCCTCCTAATCGTCCTCGCTTTCTTCCTCTCCTTCTTCCTCTCTCTTCCTCTTCTCTCGTCTTCCCCTCTCCTCTTCCTCTCTCTTCTTCCTCTCTCTTCGTCCTCTCTCTCCTTCCTCTCTCTTCTCCTCTCTCTGTCCTCTCTTCTGCCTCTCTCTTCCTCTTCTCTCTTCTCCCCTCTCCTCGTCCTCTCTCTTCTTCCTCTCTCTTCTTCCTCTCTCTCCTTCCTCTTCTCTTCTTCCTCTCTCTTCTTTTACTCTCTTCTTCCTCACTCTTCTGCCTCGCTCTTCTTCCTCTCTCTTCTTCCTCTCACTTCGTCCTCTTCTTATTCCTCTCCCTTCTTCCTCTTTCTTCGCCTCTCGCTCTTCCTCCTCTCTTCTTCCTCTCTCTTCTTCCTCTCTCTTCTCCCTCTCGCTTCTTCCTCGCTCTTCTCCTCTCTCTTCTTCCTCTCTCTTCTTCCTCTCTCGTCCTCTTCTCTCTCTCCTCCTCTTCTCTCTTCATCCTCTCTCTTCTTCCTCTCTCTTCTCCCTCTCTCTTCTCCTCTCTCTTCTTCCTCTCTCTTATTCCTCTCCCTCTTCCTCGTTCTTCTCCCTCTCTCTTCTATCCTCTCTTCTTCCTCTCTCTCTTCCTCTCTCTTCTCCCTCTCTCTTCTTCCTCTCTCTTCGTCCTCTCTCTTCCTCTTCTCTCTTCTTCCCCTCTCCTCTCCCTCTCTCTTCTTCCTCTCTCTTAGTCCTCCTATTCCTCTTCTCTCTCCTTCCTCTCTATTCCCCTTCTCTTCTTCCTCTCTCTTCTTCCCCTCTCTTCTTCCTCTCTCTTCGTCCTCTCCATCTTCCTCTCCCTTCTTCCTCTCTCGTCCTCTTCTCACGTCGTCCCCTATCCTCTTCCTCTCTCGTCTTCCTCTCTCTTCTTCCTCTCGCTTCTTCCTCTCTCTTCTTCCTCTCTTCCCCTTCTCTCTTCTTCCCATATCTTCATCCTCTCTCTTCATCCTCTCTCTTCTTCCTCTCTCTTCTTCCTCCCTCGTCTCCCTCTCTCTTATTCCTCCCTCTTCTTCCTCGCTTTCCTCCCCTCTCCCCTCTCTCTTCTTCCGCTCTCTTCTTCCTCTCTCTGTCTGCTCTCTGCTCCTCTCTCTTCTTCCTCGCTCTATTCCCCCCTCTCCTCTTCTCTCTTCTTCCTCCCTCTTCCTCTCTATCTTCCTCTCCCTTCTTCCTCTCTCTTCCTCTCTCTCTTCTTCCCCTCTCCTCTTCCTCTCTCTTCTTCCTCGCTCTTCTGCCTCTCTCTCCTTCCTCTCTCTTCCTCTCTCTCTCTCTTCTTCCTCTCTCTGCCTCTTCTCTCTTCTTCCCTCCTCTTCCTCTCGCTTCTTCCTCTCTGCCTCTCTCTCTTCCTCTCTCTTCTTCCTCTCTCTTTCTTCTCTCTTCTTCCTCACTCTTCTTCCTCTCTCTTCTTCCTCGCTCTTCTTCCTCTCCTTCTTCTCTTCTTATTCCTCCTTCTTCCTCTTCTTCTCCTCTCTCTTCCTCTCCTCTCTTCTTCCTCTCTCTTCTTCCTCTCTCTTCTCCCTCTCTCTTCTTCCTCTCTCTTCTCCCTCTCTCTCTGCCTCTCTCTTCTTCCTCTCTCTTCCTCTTCTCTCTTCTTCCTCCCTCTACTCCTCTCTCCATCCTCTCTCTTCTCCTCTCTCTTCTTCCCTCTCTCTTCTTCCTCTCTCTTCTTCCTCTCGCTTATTCCTCTCCCTTCTTCCTCTTCTTCTCCCCCTCTCTTCCTATCCTCTCTTCTTCCTCTCTCTTCTTCCTCTCTCTTCTCCCTCTCTCTTCTTCCTCTCTCTTCCTCCTCTCCTCTTCTCCCTGCGTCCCCTCTCCTCTCCCTCTCTGCTTCTTCCTCTCTCTTATTCCTCCCTCTTCTCTTCTCTCTCTTCCTCTCTTCCCCTTCTCTTCTTCCCCTCTTCTTCGTCCCTCTCTTCTTCCTCTCTCTGTCTTCCTCTCTCTTCTTCCTCTCCTTCTTCCTCTCTCTTCCTCTTCCCTCTTCTTCCCCTCTCCTCTTCCTCTCTCTTCTGCCTCTCTCTTCTTCCTCTCTCTTCTTCCTCTCTCTTCTTCCTCTCTTCCCCTTCTCTCTTCTTCCCATATCTTCTCCTCTCTCTTCCTCCTCTCTCTTCTTCCTCTCTCTTCTTCCTCTCTCTTCTCCCTCTCTCTTATTCCTCCCTCTTCTTCCTCTCTTCTTCCCCTCTCTTCCCCTCTCTCTTCTTCCTCTCTCTTCTGTCCTCTCTCTTCGTCCTCTCTCTTTCCCCCTCTTCCTCTTCTCTTCTTCCTCCCTCATCTTCCTCTCTTCTTCCTCTCTCTGTCTTCCTCTCTCTTCCTCTTCCTCTCTTCTTCCCCTCTCCTCGTCCTCTCTCTTCTTCCTCTCTCTTCTTCCTCTCTCCTTCCTCTCTTCTTCTCTCCTCTTCCTCTCTCTTCTTCCTCTCTATTCCTCTCTCCTTCTTCCCCTCTCCTCTTCCTCTCTCTTCTTCCTCTCTCTTCTTCCTCTCTCTCCTTCCTCTCTCGTCTTCCTCTCTTCTTTACTCTCTTCTTCCTCACTCTTCTTCCTCTCTCTTCTTCCTCTCTCTTCCTCTCCTTCTTCCTCTCTTATTCCTCTCTCCTTCTTCCTCTTCTTCCCCTCTCTCTCCTCTCCTCTCTCTTCTCTCTCTTCTTCCTCTCTCCTCTCCTCTCTCTTCTTCCTCTCTCTTCTTCCCTCTCTCTTCTTCCTCTCTCTTCTTCCTCTCTCTTCCTCTTCTCTCTTCTTCCCCTCTCCTCTCCCTCGCTCTTCTTCCGCTCTCTTATTCCCTCTCTTCTTCCTCTCTCCTCTTCGCTCTCTTCCCTCTTCCTCTCTCTCTTCCTCTCTCTTCTCTCTCTCTTCTCCCTCTCTCTTCCTCCTCTCTCTTCTTCCTCTCTCTTCCTCGCTCTTCTTCCGCTCTCTTCTCCCTCTCTCTCTCCTCCCTCTCTTCCTCTCTATTCTTCCCCTCTCTTCCCCCTCTCTCTTCTTCCTCTCTCTTCTTCCTCTCTCTCTCGTCCTCTCTCTTCCCTCTCTCTTTCCCCTCTCGCTCTTCGTCCTCCTATCTTCCTCTCTATTCTTCCTCTCTCTTCTTCCTCTCTCTTCCTCTTCTCTTCTTCCCCTCTCCTCTTCCTCTCTCTTCTTCCTCTCTCTCTTCTCCTCTCTTCCTCTCTCTTCATCCTCTCTCTTCTTCCTCTCTCTTCTTCCTCTCTCTTCCTCTTCTCTCTTCTTCCCTCTCCTCTTCCTCTCTCTTCTTCCTCTCTCTTCTTCCTCTCTCTCCTTCCTCTCTCTTCTTCCTCTCTCTTCTTTTACTCTCTTCTTCCTCTCTCTTCTTCCTCTCTCTTCTTCCTCTCTCCCTCTCTTCTGCTCTCTCTTCTTCCTCTCTCTTCTCCTCCGCTTCTTCCTCTTCTTCTTCCTCTCTCTTCCTCTCCTTCTTCCTCTTCTTCTCCCTCTCTCTTCCATCCTCTCTTCTTCCTCTCTCTTCTTCCTCTCTTCTCCCTCTCTCTCTTCCTCTCTCTTCTTCCTCTCTCTTCCTCTTCTCTCTTCTCCTCTCCTCTCTCTCTTCTTCCTCTCGCTTAGTCCTCCCTCCTCTCTCTCTCCTTCCTCTCTATTCCCTTCTCTCTTCCTCTCTCTTCTTCCCTCTCTTCTTCCTCTCTCTTCTTCCTCTCTCATCTTCCTCTCCTTCTTCCTCTCTCGTCCTCTTCTCTCGTCTTCCCCTCTAGTCTTCCCCTCTCTTCCCCTTCTCGCTTCTTCCTCTCTCTCCTCCTCGCTCTTCCTCCTCTCTCTTCTTCCTCTCTCTTCTTCCTCTCTCTTCTTCCTCTCTTCCCCTTCTCTCTTCTTCCCCTATCTTCTTCCTCTCTCTTCTTCCCCTCTCTGCTCTCTCTCTTCTCCCCCCTCTCTCTCTCTTCTTCCCTCTCTTCTTCCGCTCTCTTCTGCCTCTCTCTCTTCCTCTCTTCCCCTTCTCTCTTCTTCCCCTATCTTCTTCCTCTCTCTTCTTCCCTCTCTTCTCTTCCTCTTCTTCCCCTCTCCTCTTCCTCTCTCTTCTCCTCTTCTTCCTCTCTCTCTTTACCTCGTCTTCCTCTCTCGTCTTCCTCTCTCTTCTACCGTTCTTCCCTCTCTCTTCCTCTCCTCTCTTCTTCCTCTCTTCTTCCTCTCTCTCCCTCTTCTTCCCTCTCTCTTCTTCCACTCTCTTCCTCCTCTCTTCCCCTTCTCTCTTCTTCCCTAGCTCTTCCTCTCTCTTCTCCTCTCTCTTATTCCTTTCTCTTCCTCTTCTCTCTTCTTCCCCTCTCCTCTTCCTCTCTCGTCTTCCTCTCTCTTCTTCCTCTCTCTTCTTGTTCTCTCATCTTTTTCTCTCTTCTTCATCTCTCTTCTTCCTCTCTCTCCTTCCTCCCTCTTCTTCCTCTCTCTTCTTCCTCTCTCTTCTCTTGCTCTCTTCTTCCTCTCTCCTCCCCATCTCTCCTCTTCCTCTCTATTCCCCACCTCATTTTTCCATCTTCTTCTTCCCCTCTCTTCTCCCTCCCTCTTCTTCCTCTCTCTTCTTCCTCTCCCATCTTCCTCTCCCTTCATCCTCCCTCTTCCCCTTCTCTCATCTCCCTCTCACTTCCCCTTTTCTCTTTCTTTCCTCTTCTTCTTCCCCTCTCTTCTTCCTCTCTTTTCTTCCTCTCTGCTTCTTCACTCTCTTCCCCTTCTCTCTTCTTCCTCTCTCTACTTCCACTCTCTGCTCCTCTCTCTTCTTCATCTCTTTTCTTCCTCTCTCTTCTTCCTCCCTCTTCCCCATCTCACTTCTACCCCACTCTTCTTCCCCTCTCTTCTCCCTCTCCCTTCTTCCTCTCTCTTCTTCCTACTCTTCTTCCTCTCCCTTATTCCCCCCTCTTCCTCTTCTCTCTTCTTCCTCCCTCTTCTTCCTCTCTCTTCTTCCTCTCTCTTCCCCCTCTGCTCTTCTTCCTCTCTCTTCTACCTCTCTCTTCTTCCTCTCTCTCCTTCCTCTCTCTCCTTCCCCTCCCTTCTTCTCCTCTCCCATTCCTCATTCTTCTTCTCTCTTCTTCCCCTCTCTTCTTCCTCACTCTCTTCCTCTCGCTTCTCCTCTCTCTCCTCCCTCTCTCTTCCTCTCCTCTCTTCTTCCTCGTTCTTCTTCCTCTCCCTTCTTCCTCTCCCTTCTTCCTCTCCCTTCTTCCTCTCTCTTCTACCTCTCTCTTCTTCCTCTCCCTTCTTCCTCTCTCTTCACTCTCCCTTCTCCCTCTTCCACCCCTACATATATACACTCACACCCCCTCCACCCCCGTCGTCTTCTTCCCCTCTGCTCTCTCCCCCTCCTCCATGAGTCTACCACAATACACCATACTCTCTCCTCTCACTACCTCCTGACTCATCCACCTCTCTCGTCCTCCTCTCTCTTCCTCCATCTCAACCTCCTAACTCATCCTCCTATCTCACCTCCCTCTTCCACCTCACTTCACAACCCTCACACTTCATCACTCACTACCACCTCTCTCATCCTCCTCTCTACCTCCTCTCTTATCCTCCTCTCTCCTCCACCCACTTCCCAGTCTCTTCTCCTCCTATCTTGTCCTGCTCTCTCTTCCTTCTCTCTCTTCCTCCTCTCTCGTACTCCTCTCTCTTCCTCCTCACTCTTTTTCCTCTCTCTTCCTCCTCTCTCATCCTCCTCTGTCTTCCTCCTCTCTCCTCTTCCTCTGTTATCCCCCTTTCTCTTCCTCCTCTACTTCCTCCTCTCTCTTCCTCCTGTCTCTTTCTCCTCTCTTTCCTCCTCTATTTTACTCCTATCTCATTTTCCTCTGTCTTCCTCCTCTCTCTTCCTCCCCTCTCATCCTCCTCTCTCTCTTCTCCTCTCTATATCTCATTTTCCTCTGTCTTCCTCCTCTCTCTTCCTACCCCCTCATCCTCTCCTCTCTCTTCTCCTCTCTAGTCCTACTCTCTCTTCCTCCTCTCTCCTTTTCCTCTCTATCCTCCTCTCTCTTCCTCCCCTCTCTTCCTCCTCTCTTTTCCTCCTCCTCTTTCCTCCTCTCCCCTTTTCCTATCTCTTTCTCATCTCTCCTTTTCCTCTTTCTTCATCCTTTCTCTTCCTCATTTCTCTTCCTCCTCTCTCTTCCTCCTCTGTCTTTCTCCTCTCTTTTCCTCCTCCTCATTCCCCCCATCTACTTTTCCACTCTCTTCCTCTTCTCTCATTTTCTTCTCTCTTCCTCCTCTCTCCCTCTCCTCTCTCTTCCTCCTCTCTCTTCCTCCTCTGTCTTCCTTCTCTCTCTCTCTCCTCTCTCATCCTCCTCTCTCCCCCTCATCTCTCCCCCTCCTCTCTCTTCCTCCTCTCTCTTCCTCCTCTCTCTTCCTCTCTCTTTTCCTCCTCTCTCCTCTTCTCTCTTCCACCTCTCACTTCCTCTCTCTCTTCCTCCTCACATTCTCCTCCTCTCTCCTTTCCCTCATCTCCACTCTATTCCCCTCTCTCTTCCTCCTCTCTCTTTCTCCTCTCTCTTCCTCCTCTCTCTTCCTCCTCTCTTCTCTTCCTCTCCCTTTCTCCTCCCCCTTACTCCTCTCTCTTCCTCCTCTCTCTTCCTCCTCTCTACCCTCCTCTCTCTTCCCCACTCTCTTCCTCCTCTCTCTTCCTCTTCTCTTTTCCTCCTCTCTCCTCTTCCTCTCTTTTCCTCCTCTCTCTTCCTCCCACTTTCCTCCTCTCTCCTTTCCTCTCTTCCTCCTCTCTCATTCCTCCTCTCTCTTCCTCTCTCTCTTCCTCCTCTCTCTCCTCTCTTTTTCCTCCTCTCTCCTCTTCCTCTCTTTTCCTCCTCTCTCTTCCTCCTCACTTTCCTCCTCTCTCCTTTTCCTCTCTTCCTCCTCTCTCTTCCTCCTCTCTCTTCCTCTCTCTCATCATCCTCTCTCTTCCTGCTCTCTCTTTCCTCCTCTCTCCTTTTCCTACTCTTTCCTCCACTCTCTTTCCTCCTCTCTCCTCTTCCTCTCTCTCCTCCTTTCTCTTCCTCATCTCTCTTCCTCCTCTCTCTTCCTCCTCTCTTTTCCTCCTCTCTCTTCCTCCTCTCCCCTTTACACTCTCTTCCTTCTCTCATCCTCTTCCTCTGTCTTCCAACCTCTCTCTTCCTCCTCTCTCTTTCTCTTCTCTTTTCCTCCTCTCTCCTCTTCCTCTCTCTTCCTCCTCTCTCTTCCTCCTCTCTCTTTCTCCTCTCTCTTCCTCCTCTCTCTTCCTCCTCTCTTCAATTCCTCTCTCTTTCTCCTCCCTCTTCCTCCTTTCTCTTCCACCTCTCTCTTCTCCTCTCTCTTCCTCCTCTCATCTTTCTCCTCTCTCTTCCTCCTCTCTCTTCCTCCTCTCTCTTTCTTCTCTCTCTTCCTCCTCTCTCTTCCTCCTCTATCTTCCTCCTCTCAACCCCTCCTCTCTCTTCCTCCTCTCTCTTCCTTCTCTCTCTTCCTCCTCTCTCTTCCTCCTCTCTCTTCCTCTTCTCTTTTCCTCCTCTCCCTCTTCCTCTCTCTTCCTCCTCTCTCTTCCTCCTCTCTCTTCATCCTCTCTCTTCCTTCTCTCTCTTCCTCCTCTCTCTTCCTCCTCTCTCTTCCTCTTCTCTTTTCCTCCTCTCTCCTCTTCCTCTCTATTCCTCCTCTCTCTTCCTCCACTCTCTTCCTCAACTGTCTTCCTCCTCTCTCCTCTTCCTCTGTTTTCCACCTCTCTCTTCCTCCTCTCTCTTCCTCCTCTCTCTTCCTCCTCTCTCTTCCTCCTCTCTCTTTTTCCTCTCTTTTCCTCCACTCTCTTCCTCCTCTGTCTTCCACCTCTCTCTTTCTCCTCTCTCTTCCTCCTCTCTCTTCCTCTCTCTTCCTCCTCTCTCTTCTCCTCTCTCTTCCTCTTCTCTTTTCCTCCTCTCTCCTCTTCCTCTCTCTTCCTCCTTTCTCTTCCTCATCTCTCTTCCTCGTCTCTCTTCCTCCTCTCTTTTCCACCTCTCTCTTCCTCCTCTCTCTTTCTCTTCTCTTTCCTCCTCTCTCCTCTTCCTCTCTCTTCCTCCTCTCTCTCCTCCTCTCTCTTTCTCCTCTCTCTTCCTCCTCTCTCTTTCTCTTCTCTCTTCCTCCTCTCCTCTCCCTCCTCTCTTCTCTTCCTCTCTCTTCTCCTCCCTCTTCCTCCTTTCTCTTCCACCTCCTCTTCCTCCTATCTCTTCCTCCTCTCTCTTCCTCCTCTCTCTTCCTCCTCTATCTTCCTCCTCTCTACCCCTCCTCTCTCTTCCTCCTCTCTCTTCCTTCTCTCTCTCCTCCTCTCTCTTCCTCCTCTCTCTTCCTCTTCTCTTTTCCTCCTCTCTCCTCTTCCACTCTCTCCTCCTCTCTCTTCTCCTCTCTCTTCATCCTCTCTCTTCCTTCTCTCTCTTCCTCCTCTCTCTTCCTCCTCTCTCTTCCTCTTCTCTTTTCCTCCTCTCTGCTCTTCCTCTCTCTTCCTCCTCTCTCTTCCTCCACTCTCTTCCTCATCTGTCTTCCTCCTCTCTCCTCTTCCTCTGTTTTCCACCTCTCTCTTCCTCCTCTCTCTTCCTCCTCTCTCTTCCTCCTCTCTCTTTTTCCTCTCTTTTCCTCCACTCTCTTCCTCCTCTGTCTTCCACCTCTCTCTTCTCCTCTCTCTTCCTCCTCTCTCTTCCTCCTCTCTCTTCATCCTCTCTCTTCATCCTCACATTTCCTCCTCTCTCCTTTTCCTCTCTTCCTCCTCTCTCTTCCGCCTCTCTCTTCCTCCTCTCTCTTCCTCCTCTCTCTTCCTCTTCTCTTTTCCTCCTCTGTCCTCTTCCTCTCTCTTCCTCCTTTCTCTTCCTCATCTCTCTTCCTCCTCTCTCTTCCTCCTCTCTTTTCCTCCTCTCTTTTCCTCCTCTCCCCTTTTCCACTCTCTTCCTTCTCTCTCCTCTTCCTCTGTCTTCCACCTCTCTCTTCCTCCTCTCTCTTTCTCTTCTCTTTCCTCCTTTCTCCTCTTCCTCTCTCTTCCTCCTCTCTCTTCTCCTCTCTCTTTCTCCTCTCTCTTCCTCCTCTCTCTTCCTCCTCTCTTCACTTCCTCTCTTTTTCTCCTCCCTCTTCCTCCTTTCTCTTCCACCTCTCTCTTCCTCCTCTCTCTTCTCCTCTCTCTTTCTCCTCTCTCTTCCTCCTCTCTCTTCATTCTCTCTCTTCCTACTCTGTCTTCCTCCTCTCTCCTCTTCCTCTCTCTTCCTCCTCTCTCTTCCTCCTCTCTCTTTCTCCGCTCTCTTCCTCCTCTCTTTCTCCTCTCTCTTCCTCCTCTCTCTTCCTCCTCTCTTCTCTTCCTCTCTCTTTCTCCTCCCTCTTCCTCCTTTCTCTTCCACCTCCTCTTCCTCCTATCTCTTCCTCCTCTCTCTTCCTCCTCTCTCTTCCTCCTCTATCTTCCTCCTCTCTACCCCTCCTCTCTCTTCCTCCTCTCTCTTCTTCTCTCTCTTCCTCCTCTCTCTTCCTCCTCTCTCTTCCTCTTCTCTTTTCCTCCTCTCTCCTCTTCCTCTCTCTTCCTCCTCTCTCTTCCTCCTCTCTCTTCATCCTCTCTCTTCCTTCTCTCTCTTCCTCCTCTCTCTTCCTCTCTCTCTTCCTCTTCTCTTTTCCTCCTCTCTCCTCTTCCTCTCTCTTCCTCCTTTCTCTTCCTCCACTCTCTTCCTCAACTGTCTTCCTCCTCTCTCCTCTTCCTCTGTTTTCCACCTCTCTCTTCCTCCTCTCTCTTCCTCCTCTCTCTTCCTCCTCTCTCTTCCTCCTCTCTCTTCCTCCTCTCTCTTTTTCCTCTCTTTTCTTCCACTCTCTTCCTCCTCTGTCTTCCCCTCTCTCTTTCTCCTCTGTCTTCCTCCTCTCTCTTCTCCTCTCTCTTCATCCTCTCTCTTCATCCTCACATTTCCTCCTCTCTCCTTTTCCTCTCTTCCTCCTCTCTCTTCCTCCTCTCTCTTCCTCCTCTCTCTTCCTCCTCTCTCTTCCTCTTCACTTTTCCTCCTATCTCCTCTTCCTCTCTCTTCCTCCTTTCTCTTCCTCATGTCTCTTCCTCCTCTCTCTTCCTCCTCTCTTTTCCTCCTCTCTCTTCCTCCTCTCCCCTTTTCCACTCACTTCCTTCTCTCTCCTCTTCCACTGTCTTCCACCTCTCTCTTCCTCCTCTCTCTTTCTCTTCTCTTTTCCTCCTCTCTCCTCTTCCTCTCTCTTCCTCCTCTCTCTTCCTCCTCTCTTTTCTCCTCTCTCTTCCTCCTCTCTCTCCTCCTCTCTTCACTTCCTCTCTCTTTCTCCTCCCTCTTCCTCCTTTCTCTTCCACCTCTCTCTTCCTCCTCTCTCTTCCTCCTCTCTCTTTCTCCTCTCTCTTCCTCCTCTCTCTTCATCCTCTCTCTTCCTACTCTGTCTTCTCCTCTCTCCTCTTCCTCTCTCTTCCTCCTCTCTCTTCTTCCTCTCTCTTTCTCCTCTCTCTTCCTCCTCTCTCTTTCTCCTCTCTCTTCCTCCTCTCTCTTCCTCCTCTCTTCTCTCCTCTCTCTTTCTCCTCCCTCTTCCTCCTTTCTCTTCCACCTCCTCTTCCTCCTATCTCTTCCTCCTCTCTCTTCCTCCTCTCTCTTCCTCCTCTATCTTCCTCCTCTCTACCCCTCCTCTCTCTTCCTCCTCTCTCTTCCTTCTCTCTCTTCCTCCTCTCTCTTCCTCCTCTCTCTTCCTCTTCTCTTTTCCTCCTCTCTCCTCTTCTCTCTCTTCCTCCTCTCTTTCCTCCTCTCTCTTCATCCTCTCTCTTCTTCTCTCTCTTCCTCCTCTCTCTTCCTCCTCTCTCTTCCTCTTCTCTTTTCCTCCTCTCTCCTCTTCCTCTCTCTTCCTCCTTTCTCTTCCTCCACTCTCTTCCTCAACTGTCTTCCTCCTCTCTCCTCTTCCTCTGTTTTCCACCTCTCTCTTCCTCCTCTCTCTTCCTCCTCTCTCTTCCTCCTCTCTCTTCCTCCTCTCTCTTCCTCCTCTCTCTTTTCCTCTCTTTTCTTCCACTCTCTTCCTCCTCTGTCTTCCACCTCTCTCTTTCTCCTCTGTCTTCCTCCTCTCTCTTCCTCCTCTCTCTTCATCCTCTCTCTTCATCCTCACATTTCCTCCTCTCTCCTTTTCCTCTCTTCCTCCTCTCTCTTCCTCCTCTCTCTTCCTCCTCTCTCTTCCTCCTCTCTCTTCCTCTTCACTTTCCTCCTATCTCCTCTTCCTCTCTCTTCCTCCTTTCTCTCCTCATGTCTCTTCCTCCTCTCTCTTCCTCCTCTCTTTTCCTCCTCTCTCTTCCTCCTTTTTCCTCCTCTCTCCTCTTCCTCTCTCTTCCTCCTCTCTCTTCCTCCTCTCTCTTTCTCCTCTCTCTTCCTCCTCTCTCTTCCTCCTCTCTTCACTTCCTCTCTCTTTCTCCTCCCTCTTCCTCCTTTCTCTTCCACCTCTCTCTTCCTCCTCTCTCTTCCTCCTCTCTCTTTCTCCTCTCTCTTCCTCCTCTCTCTTCATCCTCTCTCTTCCTACTCTGTCTTCCTCCTCTCTCCTCTTCCTCTCTCTTCCTCCTCTCTCTTCTTCCTCTCTCTTTCTCCTCTCTCTTCCTCCTCTCTCTTTCTCCTCTCTCTTCCTCCTCTCTCTTCCTCCTCTCTTCTCTTCCTCTCTCTTTCTCCTCCCTCTTCCTCCTTTCTCTTCCACCTCCTCTTCCTCCTATCTCTTCCTCCTCTCTCTTCCTCCTCTCTCTTCCTCCTCTATCTTCCTCCTCTCTACCCCTCCTCTCTCTTCCTCCTCTCTCTTCCTTCTCTCTCTTCCTCCTCTCTCTTCCTCCTCTCTCTTCCTCTTCTCTTTTCCTCCTCTCTCCTCTTCCTCTCTCTTCCTCCTCTCTCTTCCTCCTCTCTCTTCATCCTCTCTCTTCCTTCTCTCTCTTTCTCCTCTCTCTTCCTCCTCTCTCTTCCTCTTCTCTTTTCCTCCTCTCTCCTCTTCCTCTCTCTTCCTCCTCTCTCTTCCTCCACTCTCTTCCTCAACTGTCTTCCTCCTCTCTCCTCTTCCTCTGTTTTCCACCTCTCTCTTCCTCCTCTCTCTTCCTCCTCTCTCTTCCTCCTCTCTTTTCCTTCTCTCTCTTCCTCCTCTCCCCTTTTCCTCTCACTTCCTTCTCTCTCATTTTACTTTCTCTTCCTCCTCTCTCTTCCTCCTCTATTATTCTCCTCTCTCCTCCTGCTTTATCTTCTTCCTTTCTCTTCTTCCTCCCTCTTCCTCCTCCTTTTTCCTCGTCTTTCCTCTTCCTCTCTCTTCCTCCTCCCTCTTCCACCTCCCTCTTTCTCCTGTCTCTATCCTCTCTCTTCCTCGTCTCTTCCTCCTCTCTCCTACTCCTCTCTTTTCCTCCTCTCTCTTCCTCCTTTCTCTTCCTCCTTTCTCTTCCTCCTCCCTCTTCCTCCTCTCTTCTCTTCCTCTCTCTTTCTCCTCTCTCTTTCTCCTCTCTCTTTCTCCTCTCTCTTCCTCCTCTCTCTTCCTCCTCTCTCTTCCTCCTCTCTCTTTTTCCTCTCTCTTCCTCCTCTCTCTTCCTCCTCTCTCTTCCTCCACTGTCTTCCTCCGCTCTCCCCCTCCTCTCTCCCCCTCCTCTCTCTTCCTCCTCTCTCTTCCTCCTCTGTCTTCCTTCTCTCTCTTCCTCCTCTCTCATTCTCCTCTCTCCCCCTCATCTCTCCCCCTTCTATCTCTTCCTCCTCTCTCTTCCTCCTCTCTCTTCCTCCTCTCTCTTCCTCTTCTCTTTTCCTCCTCTCTACTCTTCCTCTCTATTCCTCCTCTCTCTTCCTCCTCTCTCTTCTCCTCTCTCTTCCTCCTCTCTCTTCTTCCTCTCTTCTCTTCCTCTCTCTTTCTCCTCCCCCTTCCTCCTTTCTCTTTCACCTCTCTCTTCCTCCTCTCTACCCCTCCTCTCTCTTCCTCCTCTCTCTTCCTCCTCTCTCTTCCTCTTCTCTTTTCCTCCTCTCTCCTCTTCCTCTCTTTTCGTCTTCTCTCTTCCTCCTCACTTTTCCTCCTCTCTCCTTTTCCTCTCTTCCTCCTCTCTCTTCCTCCTCTCTCTTCCTCCTCTCTCTTCCTCCTCTCTCTTCCACCTCTCTCTTTTTCCTCTCTTTTCCTCCACTCTCTTCCTCCTCTGTCTTCCACCTCTCTCTTTCTCCTCTCTCTTCCTCCTCTCTCTTCCTCCTCTCTCTTCCTCATCTCTCTTCATTCTCACATTTCCTCCTCTCTCCTTTTCCTCTCTTCCTCCTCTCTCTTCCTCCTCTCTCTTCCTCCTCTCTCTTCCTCTTCTCTTTTCCTCCTCTCACCTCTTCCTCTCTCTCCTCCTTTCTCTTCCTCATCTCTCTTCCTCCTCTCTCTTCCTCCTCTCTTTTCCTCCTCTCTCTTTCTCCTCTCCCCTTTTCCGCTCTATTCCTTCTCTCTCCTCTTCCTCTGTCTTCCACGTCTCTCTTCCTACTCTCTCTTCCTCTTCTCTTTTCCTCCTCTCTACTTTTCCTCTCTCTTCCTCCTCTCTCTTTCTCCTCTGTCTTCCTTCTCTCTCTTCCTCCTCTCTCATCCTCCTCTCTCCCTCTCATCTCTCCCCCTCCTCTCTCTTCCTCCTCTCTCTTCCACCTCTCGCTTCGTCCTCTCTACCCCTCCTCTCTCTTCCTCCTCTCTCTTCCTCCTCTCTCTTCCTCTTCTCTTTTCCTCCTCTCTCCTCTTCCTCTCCCTTCCACCTCTCTCTTCCTCCTCTCTCTTCCTCCTCACATTTCCTCCTCTCTCCTTTTCCCTCTTCTCCTCGTCTATCTTCCTCCTCTCTCTTCTCCTCTCTCTCTTCCTCCTCTCTCTTTCCTCTTCTCTTTTCCTCCTCTCTACTCTTCCTCTCTCTTCCTCCTCTCTCTTCCTCCTCTCTCTTTCTCCTCTCTCTTCCTCCTCTCTCTTCCTCCTCTCTTCTCTTCCTCTCTCTTTCTCCTCCCCCTTCCTCCTTTCTCTTCCACCTCTCTCTTCCTCCTCTCTCTCCTCCTCTCTACCCCTCCTCTCTCTTCCTCCTCTCTCTTCCTCCTCTCTCTTCCTCCTCTCTCTTTTTCCTCTCTGTTCCTCCACTCTCTTCCTCCTCTCTCTTCCACCTCTCTCTTCCTCCTCTCTCTTCCTCCTCTCTCTTCCTCCTCTCTCTTCCTCTTCTCTTTTCTCCTCTCTCCTCTTCCACTCTCTTTCTCCTCTCTTTTCCTCCTCTCTCTTCTCCTCTCTCCCTTTTCCACTCTCTTCCTTCTCTCTCCTCTCCTCTGTCTTCCACCTCTCTCTTCCTCCTCTCTCTTCCTCTTCTCTTTTCCTCCTCCCTCCTCTTCCTCTCTCTTCCTCCTCTCTCTTCCTCCTCTCACTTCCTCCTCTCTCTTCCTCCTCTCTCTTTCTCCTCTCTCTTCCTCCTCTCTCTTCCTCCTCTCTTCTCTTCCTCTCTCTTTCTCCTCCCTCTTCCTCCTTTCTCTTCCACCTCTCTCTTCCTCCTCTCTCTTCCTCCTCTCTCTTTCTCCTCTCTCTTCCTCCTCTCTCTTCATCCTCTCTCTTCCTCCTCTGTCTTCCTCCTCTCTCCTCTTCCTCTGTCTTCCTCCTCTCTCTTACTCCTCTCTCTTCCTCCTTTCTCTTCCACCTCCTCTTCCTCCTCTCTCTTCCTCCTCTCTCTTCCTCCTCTCTATTCCTCCTCTATCTTCCTCCTCTCACCCCTCCTCTCTCTTCCTCCTCCCTCTTCCTTCTCTCTCTTCCTCCTCTCTGTTTCCTCCTCTCTTCCTCTTCTCTTTTCCTCCTCTCTCCTCTTCCTCTCTCTTCCTCCTCTCTCTTCCTCCTCTCTCTTCATCCTCTCTCTTCCTTCTCTCTCTTCCTCCTCTCTCTTCCTCCTCTCTCTTCCTCTTCTCTTTTCCTCCTCTCTCCTCTTCCTCTCTCTTCCTCCTCTCTCTTCCTCCACTCTCTTCCTCAACTGTCTTCCTCCTCTCTCCTCTTCCTCTGTTTTCCACCTCTCTCTTCCTCCTCTCTCTTCCTCCTCTCTCTTCCTCCTCTCTTTTCCTTCTCTCTCTTCCTCCTCTCCCCTTTCCCTCTCACTTCCTTCTCTCTAAATTTCCTTTCTCTTCCTCCTCTCTCTTCCTCCTCTATTATTCTCCTCTCTCCTCTTGCTTTATCTTCATCCTTTGTCTTCCTCCTCCCTCTTCCTCCTCCTTTTTCCTCATCTTTCCTCTTCCTCTCTCTTCCTCCTCCCTCTTCCACCTCCCTCTTTCTCCTGTCTCTATCCTCTCTCTTCCTCCTCTATCTTCCTCCTCTCTCCTACTCCTCTCTTTTCCTCCTCTCTCTTCCTCCTTTCTCTTCCTCCTTTCTCTTCCTCCTCCCTCTTCCTCCTCTCTTCTCTTCCTCTCTCTCTTCTCCTCTCTCTCTCTCCTCTCTCTTTCTCCTCTCTCTTCCTCCTCTCTCTTCCTCCTCTCTCTTCCTTCTCTCTCTTACTCCTCTCTCTTCCTCCTCTCTCTCTTCCTCCTCTCTCTACCTCCTCTCTCCTCCTCCTCCTCTTCCATGTCTCTTCTCCTCCTTTCTTGTCCTACTCTCTCTTCCTCCTCTCTCTTCCTCCTCTCTCTTCCTCCTCTCTCTTTTTCCTCTCTCTTCCTCCTCTCTCTTCCTCCTCTCTCTTTCCTCCACTGTCTTCCTCCGCTCTCCCCCTCCTCACTCCCCCTCCTCTCTCTTCCTCCTCACTCTTCCTCCTCTGTCTTCCTTCTCTCTCTTCCTCCTCTCTCATCCTCCTCTCTCCCCCTCATCTCTCCCACTCCTCTCTCTTCCTCCTCTCTCTCTCCTCCTCTCTCTTCCTCCTCTCATCTTCCTCTCATCTTTTCCTCCTCTCTACTCTTCCTCTCTATTCTTCCTCTCTCTTACTCCTCTCTCTTTCTCCTCTCTCTTCCTCCTCTCTCTTCCTCCTCTCTTCTCTTCCTCTCTCTTTCTCCTCCTCCTTCCTCCTTTCTCTTCCACCTCTCTCTTCCTCCTCTCTTCCTCCTCTCTCTTCCTCCTCTCTACCCCTCCTCTCTCTCCTCCTCTCTCTTTCTCCTCTCTCTTCCTCTTCTCTTTCCTCCTCTCTCCTCTTCCTGTCTTTCCTCCTCTCTCTTCCTCCTCACTTTTCCTCCTCTCTCCTTTTCCTCTCTTCCTCCTCTCTCTTCCTCCTCTCTCTTCCTCCTCTCTCTTCCTCCTCTCTCTTCCTCCTCTCTCTTTTTCCTCTCTTTCCCCACTCTCTTCCTCCTCTGTCTCCACACTCTACCTCCACTCTTCCACCTCCTCTTCTACTCTCTCTTTCTCCTCTCTCTTCCTCCTCTCTCTTCCTCCTCTCTCTCCTCCTCTCTCTTCATCCTCACATTTCCTCCTCTCTCCTTTTCCTCTCTTCCTCCTCTCTCTTCCTCCTCTCTCTCCTCTTCTCTCTTCCTCCTCTCTCTTCCTCTTCTCTTTTCCTCCTCTCTCCTCTTCCTCTCTCTTCCTCCTTTCTCTTCATCACTCTCTTCCTCCTCTCTCTTCCTCCTCTCTTTTCTTTTTTTTTTTCCACTCCTCTCTCTCCTCCTCTCCCCTTTTCCACTCTCTTCCTTCTCTCTCCTCTTCCTCTGTCTTCCACCTCTCTCTTCCTCCTCTCTCTTCCTCTTCTCTTTTCCTCATCTCTCCTCTTCCTCTCTCTTCCTCCTCTCTCTTCCTCCTCTATCTTCCTCCTCTCTCTTTCTCCTCTCTCTTCCTCCTCTCTCTCCCTCCTCTCTTCTCTTCCTCTCTCTTTCTCCTCCCCCTTCCTCCTTTCTCTTCCTCCTCTCTCCTCTTCCCCTCTCTTCCTCCTCTCTCTTCCTCCTCTCTCTTTCTCCTCTCTCTTCCCTCCTCTCTCTTCTCCTCTCTCTTCCTCCTCTCTCTTCCTCCTCTCTTCTCTTCCTCTCTCTTTCTCCTCCCTCTTACTCCTTTCTCTTCCACCTCCTCTTCCTCCTCTCTCTTCCTCTTCTCTTTCCTCCTCTCTCCTCTTCCTCTCTCTTCCTCCTCTCTCTTCCTCCTCTCTCTTCCTCCTCACTCTTCCTCATCTCTTTTCCTCCTCTCTCCTCTTCCTCTCTCTTCCTCCTCTCTCTTCCTCCACTCTCTTCCTCAGCTGTCTTCATCCTCTCTCCTCTTCCTCTGTTTTCCACCTCTCTCTTCCTCCTCTCTCTTCCTCCTCTCTCTTCCTCCTCTCTCTTCCTCCTCTCTTTTCCTTCTCTCTCTTCCTCCTCTCCCCTTTTCCTCTCACTTCCTTCTCTCATTTTCCTTTCTCTTCCTCCTCTCTCTTCCTCCTCTATTATTCTCCTCTCTCCTCCTGCTTTATCTTCTTCCTTTCTCTTCCTGCTCCCTCTTCCTCCTCCTTTTTCCTCATCTTTCCTCTTCCTCTCTCTTCATCCTCCCTCTTCCACCTCCCTCTTTCTCCTGTCTCTATCCTCTTTCTTCCTCCTGTCTCTTCCTCCTCTCTCCTACTCCTCTCTTTTCCTCCTCTCTCTTCCTCCTCTCTCTTCCTCCTCACATTTCCTCCTCTCTCTCCTTTTCCTCTCTTCCTCCTCTATCTTCCTCCTCTCTCTTCCTCCACTCTTTTCCTCCTTTGTCTTCCTTCTCTCTCCTCTTCCTCCCTCTTCCTCCTCCCTCTTCCTCCTCTCTCTTCCTCCTCTCTCTTCCTCCTCTCTCTTCCTCCTCTCTCTTCCTCTTCTCTTTTCCTCCTCTCTGCTCTTACTCTCTCTTCCTCCTCTCTCTTCATCCTCTTTCTTTCTCCTCTCTCTTCCTCCTCTCTCTTCCTCCTCTCTTCTCTTCCTCTCTCTTCTCCTCCCCCTTCCTCCTTCTCTTCCACCTCTCTATTCCTCCTCTCTCTTCCTCCTCTCTACTCCTCCTCTCTCTTCCTCCTCTCTCTTCCTCCTCTCTCTTCCTCCTCTCTCTTTTTCCTCTCTTTTCCTCCACTCTCTTCCTCCTCTGTCTTCCACCTCTCTCTTCTCCTCTCTCTTCCTCCTCTCTCTTCCTCCTCTCTCTTCCTCCTCTCTCTTCATTCTCACATTTCCTCCTCTCTCCTTTTCCTCTCTTCCTCCTCTCTCTTCCTCCTCTCTCTTCCTCCTCTCTCTTCCTCCTCTCTCTTCCTCTTCTCTTTCCTCCTCTCTCCTCTTCCTCTCTCTTCCTCCTTTCTCTTCCTCATCTCTCTTCCTCCTCTCTCTTCCTCCTCTCTTTTCCTCCTCTCTCTTCCTCCTCTCCCCTTTTCCACTCTCTTCCTTCTCTCTCCTCTTCATCTGTCTTCCACCTCTCTCTTCCTCCTCTCTCTTCCTCTTCTCTTTTCCTCCTCTCTCCTCTTCCTCTCTCTTCCTCCTCTCTCTTCCTCCTCTCTCTTCCTCCTCTCTCTTCCTCCTCTCTCTTCTCCTCTCTCTTCCTCCTCTCTCTTCCTCCTCTCTTCTCTTCCTCTCTCTTTCTCCTCCCTCTTCCTCCTTTCTCTTCCACCTCCTCTTCCTCCTCTCTCTTCCTCCTCTCTCTTCCTCCTCTCTCTTCCTTCTCTATCTTCCTCCTATCTACCCCTCCTCTCTCTTCCTCCTCTCTCTTCCTTCTCTCTCTTCCTCCTCTCTCTTCCTCCTCTCTCTTCCTCTTCTCTTTTCCTCCTCTCTCCTCTTCCTCTCTCTTCCTCCTCTCTCTTCCTCCTCTCTCTTCCTCTTCTCTTTTCCTCCTCTCTCCTCTTCCTCTCTCTTCCTCCTCTCTTTTCCTCCTCTCTCTTCCTCCTCTCTCTTCCTCCTCTCTTTTCCTTCTCTCTCTTCCTCCTCTCCCCTTTTCCTCTCACTTCCTTCTCTCCCATTTTCCTTTCTCTTCCTCCTCTCTCTTCCTCCTCTATTATTCTCCTCTCTCCTCCTGCTTTATCTTCTTCCTTTCTCTTCCTCCTCCCTCTTTCTCCTCCTTTTTCCTCATCTTTTCTCTTCCTCTCTCTTCCTCCTCCCTCTTCCACCTCCCTCTTTCTCCTGTCTCTATCCTCTCTCTTCCTCCTATCTCTTCCTCCTCTCTCCTACTCCTCTCTTTTCCTCCTCTCTCTTCCTCCTTTCTCTTCCTCCTTTCTCTTCCTCCTCCCTCTTCCTCCTCTCTTCTCTTCCTCTCTCTTTCTCCTCTCTCTTTCTTCTCTCTCTTTCTCCTCTCTCTTCCTCCTCTCTCTTCCTCCTCTCTCTTGCTTCTCTCTCTTGCTCCTCTCTCTTCCTCCTCTATCTTCGTTCTCTCTCTTCCTCCTCTCTCCTCCTCCCTCTTCCATGTCTCTTCTCCTCCTTTCTTGTCCTGCTCTCTCTTCCTCCTCTCTCTTTCTCCTCTCTCTTCCTCCTCTCTCTTCCTCCTCTCTCTTTTTCCTCTCTCTTCCTCCTCTCTCTTCCTCCTCTCTCTTCCTCCTCTATCTTCCTCCTCTCTACCCCTCCTCTCTCTTCCTCCTCTCTCTTCCTTCTCTCTCTTCGTCCTCTCTCTTCCTCCTCTCTCTTCCTCTTCTCTTTTCCTCCTCTTCTCTCTTCCTCTTCTCTTTTCCTCCTCTCTCCTCTTCCTCTCTCTTCCTCCTCTCTCTTCCTCCTCTCTCTTCATCCTCTCTCTTCCTTCTCTCTCTTTCTCCTCTCTCTTCCTCCTCTCACTTCCTCTTCTCTTTTCCTCCTCTCTCCTCTTCCTCTCTCTTCCTCCTCTCTCTTCCTCCACTCTCTTCCTCAACTGTCTTCCTCCTCTCTCCTCTTCCTCTGTTTTCCACCTCTCTCTTTCTCCTCTCTCTTCCTCCTCTCTCTTCCTCCTCTCTTTTCCTTCTCTCTCTTCCTCCTCTCCCCTTTTCCTCTCACTTCCTTCTCTCTCATTTTACTTTCTCTTCCTCCTCTCTCTTCCTCCTCTATTATTCTCCTCTCTCCTCCTGCTTTATCTTCTTCCTTTCTCTTCTTCCTCCCTCTTCCTCCTCCTTTTTCCTCGTCTTTCCTCTTCCTCTCTCTTCCTCCTCCCTCTTCCACCTCCCTCTTTCTCCTGTCTCTATCCTCTCTCTTCCTCGTCTCTTCCTCCTCTCTCCTACTCCTCTCTTTTCCTCCTCTCTCTTCCTCCTTTCTCTTCCTCCTTTCTCTTCCTCCTCCCTCTTCCTCCTCTCTTCTCTTCCTCTCTCTTTCTCCTCTCTCTTTCTCCTCTGTCTTTCTCCTCTCTCTTCCTCCTCTCTCTTCCTCCTCTCTCTTCCTCCTCTCTCTTTTTCCTCTCTCTTCCTCCTCTCTCTTCCTCCTCTCTCTTCCTCCACTGTCTTCCTCCGCTCTCCCCCTCCTCTCTCCCCCTCCTCTCTCTTCCTCCTCTCTCTTCCTCCTCTGTCTTCCTTCTCTCTCTTCCTCCTCTCTCATTCTCCTCTCTCCCCCTCATCTCTCCCCCTTATATCTCTTCCTCCTCTCTCTTCCTCCTCTCTCTTCCTCCTCTCTCTTCCTCTTCTCTTTTCCTCCTCTCTACTCTTCCTCTCTATTCCTCCTCTCTCTTCCTCCTCTCTCTTTCTCCTCTCTCTTCCTCCTCTCTCTTCTTCCTCTCTTCTCTTCCTCTCTCTTTCTCCTCCCCCTTCCTCCTTTCTCTTTCACCTCTCTCTTCCTCCTCTCTCTTCCTCCTCTCTACCCCTCCTCTCTCTTTCCTCCTCTCTCTTCCTCCTCTCTCTTCCTCTTCTCTTCTCCTCCTCTCTCCTCTTCCTCTCTT
This sequence comes from Strix aluco, assembly GCF_031877795.1. Lineage (NCBI taxonomy): Eukaryota > Metazoa > Chordata > Aves > Strigiformes > Strigidae > Strix > Strix aluco. Next base: position 28,956 of record NW_027436534.1, read on the forward strand.
TTCGTCTTCTCTCTTCCTCCTCACTTTTCCTCCTCTCTCCTTTTCCTCTCTTCCTCCTCTCTCTTCCTCCTCTCTCTTCCTCCTCTCTCTTCCTCCTCTCTCTTCCACCTCTCTCTTTTTCCTCTCTTTTCCTCCACTCTCTTCCTCCTCTGTCTTCCACCTCTCTCTTTCTCCTCTCTCTTCCTCCTCTCTCTTCCTCCTCTCTCTTCCTCATCTCTCTTCATTCTCACATTTCCTCCTCTCTCCTTTTCCTCTCTTCCTCCTCTCTCTTCCTCCTCTCTCTTCCTCCTCTCTCTTCCTCCTCTCTCTTCCTCTTCTCTTTTCCTCCTCTCACCTCTTCCTCTCTCTTCCTCCTTTCTCTTCCTCATCTCTCTTCCTCCTCTCTCTTCCTCCTCTCTTTTCCTCCTCTCTCTTTCTCCTCTCCCCTTTTCCGCTCTATTCCTTCTCTCTCCTCTTCCTCTGTCTTCCACGTCTCTCTTCCTACTCTCTCTTCCTCTTCTCTTTTCCTCCTCTCTACTTTTCCTCTCTCTTCCTCCTCTCTCTTTCTCCTCTGTCTTCCTTCTCTCTCTTCCTCCTCTCTCATCCTCCTCTCTCCCTCTCATCTCTCCCCCTCCTCTCTCTTCCTCCTCTCTCTTCCACCTCTCGCTTCGTCCTCTCTACCCCTCCTCTCTCTTCCTCCTCTCTCTTCCTCCTCTCTCTTCCTCTTCTCTTTTCCTCCTCTCTCCTCTTCCTCTCCCTTCCACCTCTCTCTTCCTCCTCTCTCTTCCTCCTCACATTTCCTCCTCTCTCCTTTCCTCTCTTCCTCGTCTATCTTCCTCCTCTCTCTTCCTCCTCTCTCTTCCTCCTCTCTCTTCCTCTTCTCTTTTCCTCCTCTCTTCCTCTCTCTTCCTCCTCTCTCTTCCTCCTCTCTCTTTCTCCTCTCTCTTCCTCCTCTCTCTTCCTCCTCTCTTCTCTTCCTCTCTCTTTCTCCTCCCCCTTCCTCCTTTCTCTTCCACCTCTCACTTCCTCCTCTCTCTTCCTCCTCTCTACCCCTCCTCTCTCTTCCTCCTCTCTCTTCCTCCTCTCTCTTCCTCCTCTCTCTTCCTCCTCTCTCTTTTTCCTCTCTGTTCCTCCACTCTCTTCCTCCTCTCTCTTCCACCTCTCTCTTCCTCCTCTCTCTTCCTCCTCTCTCTTCCTCCTCTCTCTTCCTCTTCTCTTTTCCTCCTCTCTCCTCTTCCACTCTCTTTCTCCTCTCTTTTCCTCCTCTCTCTTCCTCCTCTCCCCTTTTCCACTCTCTTCCTTCTCTCTCCTCTTCCTCTGTCTTCCACCTCTCTCTTCCTCCTCTCTCTTCCTCTTCTCTTTTCCTCCTCCCTCCTCTTCCTCTCTCTTCCTCCTCTCTCTTCCTCCTCTCACTTCCTCCTCTCTCTTCCTCCTCTCTCTTTCTCCTCTCTCTTCCTCCTCTCTCTTCCTCCTCTCTTCTCTTCCTCTCTCTTTCTCCTCCCTCTTCCTCCTTTCTCTTCCACCTCTCTCTTCCTCCTCTCTCTTCCTCCTCTCTCTTTCTCCTCTCTCTTCCTCCTCTCTCTTCATCCTCTCTCTTCCTCCTCTGTCTTCCTCCTCTCTCCTCTTCCTCTCTCTTCCTCCTCTCTCTTACTCCTCTCTCTTCCTCCTTTCTCTTCCACCTCCTCTTCCTCCTCTCTCTTCCTCCTCTCTCTTCCTCCTCTCTATTCCTCCTCTATCTTCCTCCTCTCTACCCCTCCTCTCTCTTCCTCCTCTCTCTTCCTTCTCTCTCTTCCTCCTCTCTGTTCCTCCTCTCTCTTCCTCTTCTCTTTTCCTCCTCTCTCCTCTTCCTCTCTCTTCCTCCTTTCTCTTCCTCCTCTCTCTTCATCCTCTCTCTTCCTTCTCTCTCTTCCTCCTCTCTCTTCCTCCTCTCTCTTCCTCTTCTCTTTTCCTCCTCTCTCCTCTTCCTCTCTCTTCCTCCTCTCTCTTCCTCCACTCTCTTCCTCAACTGTCTTCCTCCTCTCTCCTCTTCCTCTGTTTTCCACCTCTCTCTTCCTCCTCTCTCTTCCTCCTCTCTCTTCCTCCTCTCTTTTCCTTCTCTCTCTTCCTCCTCTCCCCTTTCCCTCTCACTTCCTTCTCTCTAATTTTCCTTTCTCTTCCTCCTCTCTCTTCCTCCTCTATTATTCTCCTCTCTCCTCTTGCTTTATCTTCTTCCTTTGACTTCCTCCTCCCTCTTCCTCCTCCTTTTTCCTCATCTTTCCTCTTCCTCTCTCTTCCTCCTCCCTCTTCCACCTCCCTCTTTCTCCTGTCTCTATCCTCTCTCTTCCTCCTCTATCTTCCTCCTCTCTCCTACTCCTCTCTTTTCCTCCTCTCTCTTCCTCCTTTCTCTTCCTCCTTTCTCTTCCTCCTCCCTCTTCCTCTCTCTTCTCTTCCTCTCTCTTCTCCTCTCTCTCTCTCCTCTCTCTTTCTCCTCTCTCTTCCTCCTCTCTCTTCCTCCTCTCTCTTCCTTCTCTCTTACTCCTCTCTCTTCCTCCTCTCTCTTCCTCCTCTCTCTACCTCCTCTCTCCTCCTCCCTCTTCCATGTCTCTTCTCCTCCTTTCTTGTCCTGCTCTCTCTTCCTCCTCTCTCTTCCTCCTCTCTCTTCCTCCTCTCTCTTTTTCCTCTCTCTCTTCCTCCTCTCTCTTCCTCCTCTCTCTTCCTCCACTGTCTTCCTCCGCTCTCCCCCCTCCTCTCTCCCCCTCCTCTCTCTTCCTCCTCACTCTTCCTCCTCTGTCTTCCTTCTCTCTCTTCTCTCCTCTCTCATCCTCCTCTCTCCCCCTCATCTCTCCCACTCCTCTCTCTTCCTCCTCTCTCTTCCTCCTCTCTCTTCCTCCTCTCTCTTCCTCTCATCTTTTCCTCCTCTCTACTCTTCCTCTCTATTCTTCCTCTCTCTTACTCCTCTCTCTTTCTCCTCTCTCTTCCTCCTCTCTCTTCCTCCTCTCTTCTCTTCCTCTCTCTTTCTCCTCCCCCTTCCTCCTTTCTCTTCCACCTCTCTCTTCCTCCTCTCTTCCTCCTCTCTCTCTTCCTCCTCTCTACCCCTCCTCTCTCTTCCTCCTCTTCTCTTTCTCCTCTCTCTTCCTCTTCTCTTTTCCTCCTCTCTCCTCTTCCTGTCTTTCCTCCTCTCTCTTCCTCCTCACTTTTCCTCCTCTCTCCTTTTCCTCTCTTCCTCCTCTCTCTCCTCCTCTCTCTTCCTCCTCTCTCTTCCTCCTCTCTCTTCCTCCTCTCTCTTTTTCCTCTCTTTCCTCCACTCTCTTCCTCCTCTGTCTTCCACCTCTCTCTTTCTCCTCTCTCTTCCTCCTCTGTCTTCCTGCTCTCTCTTCCTCCTCTCTCTTCATCCTCACATTTCCTCCTCTCTCCTTTTCCTCTCTTCCTCCTCTCTCTTCCTCTTCTCTTTTCCTCATCTCTCCTCTTCCTCTCTCTTCCTCCTTCTTCCTCCTCTCTCTTCCTCCTCTCTCTTTCTCCTCTCTCTTCCTCCTCTCTCTCCCTCCTCTCTTCTCTTCCTCTCTCTTTTCTCCTCCCCCTTCCTCCTTTCTCTTCCACCTCTCTCTTCCTCCTCTCTCTTCCTCCTCTCTCTTTCTCCTCTCTCTTCCTCCTCTCTCTTCATCCTCTCTCTTCCTCCTCTGTCTTCTCCTCTCTCCTCTTCCCCTCTCTTCCTCCTCTCTCTTCCTCCTCTCTCTTTCTCCTCTCTCTTCCTCCTCTCTCTTCTCCTCTCTCTTCCTCCTCTCTCTTCCTCCTCTCTTCTCTTCCTCTCTCTTTCTCCTCCCTCTTACTCCTTTCTCTTCCACCTCCTCTTCGTCCTCTCTCTTCCTCTTCTCTTTTCCTCCTCTCTCTCTTCCTCTCTCTTCCTCCTCTCTCTCCCTCCTCTCTCTTCCTCCTCACTCTTCCTCATCTCTTTTCCTCCTCTCTCCTCTTCCTCTCTCTTCCTCCTCTCTCTTCCTCCACTCTCTTCCTCAGCTGTCTTCATCCTCTCTCCTCTTCCTCTGTTTTCCACCTCTCTCTTCCTCCTCTCTCTTCCTCCTCTCTCTTCCTCCTCTCTCTTCCTCCTCTCTTTCCTTCTCTTCCTTCTCTCTCTCCCCTTCTTCCTCTCACTTCCTTCTCTCATTTTCCTTTCTCTTCCTCCTCTCTCTTCCTCCTCTATTATTCTCCTCTCTCCTCCTGCTTTATCTTCTTCCTTTCTCTTCCTGCTCCCTCTTCCTCCTCCTTTTTCCTCATCTTTCCTCTTCCTCTCTCTTCATCCTCCCTCTTCCACCTCCCTCTTTCTCCTGTCTCTATCCTCTTTCTTCCTCCTGTCTCTTCCTCCTCTCTCCTACTCCTCTCTTTTCCTCCTCTCTCTTCCTCCTCTCTCTTCCTCCTCACATTTCCTCCTCTCTCCTTTTCCTCTCTTCCTCCTCTATCTTCCTCCTCTCTCTTCCTCCACTCTTTTCCTCCTTTGTCTTCCTTCTCTCTCCTCTTCCTCCTCTTCCTCCTCCCTCTTCCTCCTCTCTCTTCCTCCTCTCTCTTCCTCTCCTCTCTCTTCCTCCTCTCTCTTCCTCTTCTCTTTTCCTCCTCTCTGCTCTTACTCTCTCTTCCTCCTCTCTCTTCATCCTCTTTCTTTCTCCTCTCTCTTCCTCCTCTCTCTTCCTCCTCTCTTCTCTTCCTCTCTCTTTCTCCTCCCCCTTCCTCCTTTCTCTTCCACCTCTCTATTCCTCCTCTCTCTTCCTCCTCTCTACTCCTCCTCTCTCTTCCTCCTCTCTCCTCTCCTCTCTCTTCCTCTCTCTCTTTTTCCTCTCTTTCTCCACTCTCTTCCTCCTCTGTCTTCCACCTCTCTCTTTCTCCTCTCTCTTCCTCCTCTCTCTTCCTCCTCTCTCTTCCTCCTCTCTCTTCATTCTCACATTTCCTCCTCTCTCCTTTTCCTCTCTTCCTCCTCTCTCTTCCTCCTCTCTCTTCCTCCTCTCTCTTCCTCCTCTCTCTTCCTCTTCTCTTTTCCTCCTCTCTCCTCTTCCTCTCTCTTCCTCCTTTCTCTTCCTCATCTCTCTTCCTCCTCTCTTTTCCTCCTCTCTTTTCCTCCTCTCTCTTCCTCCTCTCCCCTTTTCCACTCTCTTCCTTCTCTCTCCTCTTCATCTGTCTTCCACCTCTCTCTTCCTCCTCTCTCTTCCTCTTCTCTTTCCTCCTCTCTCCTCTTCCTCTCTCTTCCTCCTCTCTCTTCCTCCTCTCTCTTCCTCCTCTCTCTTCCTCCTCTCTCTTCTCCTCTCTCTTCCTCCTCTCTCTTCCTCCTCTCTTCTCTTCCTCTCTCTTTCTCCTCCCTCTTCCTCCTTTCTCTTCCACTCCTCTTCCTCCTCTCTCTTCCTCCTCTCTTCCTCTCTCTCTTCCTTCTCTATCTTCCTCCTATCTACCCCTCCTCCTCTCTCCTCTCTCTCCTTCCTTCTCTCTTCCTCCTCTCTTCCTCCTCTCTCTTCCTCTTCTCTTTTCCTCCTCTCTCCTCTTCCTCTCTCTTCCTCCTCTCTCTTCCTCCTCTCTCTTCCTCTTCTCTTTCCTCTCTCTCCTCTTCTCTCTCTTCCTCCTCTCTTTTCCTCCTCTCTCTTCTCCTCTCTCTTCCTCCTCTCTTTCTCCTTCTCTCTCTTCCTCCTCTCCCCTTTTCCTCTCACTTCCTTCTCTCCCATTTTCCTTTCTCTTCCTCCTCTCTCTTCCTCCTCTATTATTCTCCTCTCTCCTCCTGCTTTATCTTCTTCCTTTCTCTCTCCTCCTCCCTCTTTCTCCTCCTTTTTCCTCATCTTTTCTCTTCCTCTCTCTTCCTCCTCCCTCCTCCACCTCCTCTTTCTCCTGTCTCTATCCTCTCTCTTCCTCCATCTCTTCTCCTCTCTCCTACTCCTCTCTTTTCCTCTCTCTCTTCCTCCTTTCTCTTCCTCCTTTCTCTTCCTCCTCCCTCTTCCTCCTCTCTTCTCTTCCTCTCTCTTTCTCCTCTCTCTTTCTTCTCTCTCTTTCTCCTCTCTCTTCCTCCTCTCTCTTCCTCCTCTCTCTTGCTTCTCTCTCTTGCTCCTCTCTCTTCCTCCTCTATCTTCCTCCTCTCTTTTCCTCCTCTCTCCTCCTCCCTCTTCCATGTCTCTTCTCCTCCTTTCTTGTCCTGCTCTCTCTTCCTCCTCTCTCTTTCTCCTCTCTCTTCCTCCTCTCTCTTCCTCCTCTCTCTTTTTCCTCTCTCTTCCTCCTCTCTCTTCCTCCTCTCTCTTCCTCCACTGTCTTCCTCCGCTCTCCGCCTCCTCTCTCCCCTCCTCTCTCTTCCTCCTCTCTCTTCCTCCTCTGTCTTCCTTCTCTCTCTTCCTCCTCTCTCATCCTCCTCTCTCCCCTCATCTCTCCCCCTCCTCTCTCTTCCTCCTCTCTCTTCCTCCTCTCTCTTCCTCCTCTCTCTTCCTCTTCTCTTTTCCTCCTCTCTACTCTTCCTCTCTATTCCTCCTCTCTCTTCCTCCTCTCTCTTTCTCCTCTCTCTTCCTCCTCTCTCTTCCTCCTCTCTTCTCTCCTCTCTCTTTCTCCTCCCCCTTCCTCCTTTCTCTTCCACCTCTCTCTTCCTCCTCTCTCTTCCTCCTCTCTCTTCCTCCTCTCTACCCTTCCTCTCTCTTCCTCCTCTCTCTTTCCTCCTCTCTCTTCCTCTTCTCTTTTCCTCCTCTCTCCTCTTCCTCTCTCTTCCTCCTTCTCTTCCTCATCTCTCTTCCTCCTCTCTCTTCCTCCTCACTTTTCCTCCTCTCTCTTTTTCCAATCTTCCTCCTCTCTCTTCCTCCTCTCTCTTCCTCCTCTCTCTTCCTCCTCTCTCTTCCTCCTCTCTCTTCCTCCTCTCTCTTTTTCCTCTCTTTTCCTCCACTCTCTTCCTCCTCTGTCTCCACCTCTCTCTTTCTCCTCTCTCTTCCTCCTCTCTCTTCTCCTCTCTCTCTTCCTCCTCTATCTTCCTCTTCTCTTTTCCTCCTCTCTCCTCTTCCTCTCTCTTCTCCTCTCTTTTCCTCCTCTCTCTTCTCCTCTCCCCTTTTCCACTCTCTTCCTTCTGTCTCCTCTTTCTCTGTCTTCCACCTCTCTCTTCCTCTCTCTCTTCCTCTTCTCTTTTCCTCCTCTCTCCTCTTCCTCTCTCTCCTCCTCTCTCTTTCTCCTCTCTCTTCCTCCTCTCTCTTCCTCCTCTCTTCTCTTCCTCTCTCTTTCTCCTCCCTCTTCCTCCTTTCTCTTCCATCCTCTCTCTTCCTCCTCTCTCTTCCTCCTCTCTCTTTCTCCTCTCTCTTCCTCGTCTCTCTTCATCCTCTCTCTTCCTCCTCTGTCTTCCTCCTCTCTCCTCTTCCTCTCTCTTCCTCCTCTCTCTTCCTCTTCTCTCTTCTCCTTTCTCTTCCACCTCCTCTTCCTCCTCTCTCTTCCTCCTCTCTATTCCTCCTCTGTATTCCTCCTCTATCTTCTCCTCTCTACCCCTCCTCTCTCTTCCTCCTCTCTCTTCCTTCTCTCTCTCTTCCTCCTCTCTCTTCCTCCTCTCTCTTCCTCTTCTCTTTTCCTCCTCTCTCCTCTTCCTCTCTCTTCCTCCTCTCTCTTCCTCCTCTCTCTTCATCCTCTCTCTTCCTTCTCTCTCTTCCTCCTCTCTCTTCCTCCACTCTCTTCCTCCTTTGTCTTCCTTCTCTCTCCTCTTCCTCTCTCTTACTCCTGCCTCTTCCTTCTCTCTCTTCCTCCTCTCTCTTCCTCCTCTCTCTTCCTCCTCTCTCTTCCTCCTCTCTCTTCTTCTTCTCTTTTCCTCCTCTCTACTCTTCCTCTCTCTTCCTCCTCTCTCTTCCTTCTCTCTCTTTCTCCTCTCTCTTCCTCCTCTTTCTTTCTCCTCTCTTCTCTTCCTCTCTCTTTCTCCTCCCCCTTCCTCCTTTCTCTTCCACCTCTCTCTTCCTCCTCTCTCTTCCTCCTCTCTCTTCCTCCTCTCTACCCTCCTCTCTCTTCCTACTCTCTCTTCCTCCTCTCTCTTCCTCCTCACTTTTCCTCCTCTCTCTTTTTCCAATCTTCCTCCTCTCTCTTCCTCCTCTCTCTTCCTCCTCTCTCTTCCTCCTCTCTCTTCCTGCTCTCTCTTCCTCCTCTCTCTTTTTCCTCTCTTTTCCTCCACTCTCTTCCTCCTCTGTCTTCCACCTCTCTCTTCCTCCTCTCTCTTCCTCCTCTATCTTCCTCTTCTCTTTTCCTCCTCTCTCCTTTTCCTCTCTCTTCCTCCTCTCTTTTCCTCCTCTCTCTTCCTCCTCTCCCCTTTTCCACTCTCTTCCTTCTGTCTCCTCTTCCTCTGTCTCTCCACCTCTCTCTTCCTCCTCTCTCTTCCTCTTCTCTTTTCCTCCTCTCTCCTCTTCCTCTCTCTTCCTCCTCTCTCTTCCTCCTCTCACTTCCTCCTCTCTCTTCCTCTTCTCTCTTTCTCCTTTCTCTTCCTCCTCTCTCTTCCTCCTCTCTTCTCTTCCTCTCTCTTCCTCCTCTCTCTTCATCCTCTCTCTTCCTCCTCTGTCTTCCTCCTCTCTCCTCTCCTCTCTCTTCCTCCTCTCTCTTCCTCCTCTCCTCTCTCTCTCCCCCTTTCTCTTCCACCTCCTCTTCCTCCTCTCTCTTCCTCCTCTCTCTTCCTCCTCTCTCTTCCTCCTCTATCTTCCTCCTATCTACCCTCCTCTCTCTTCCTCCTCTCTCTTCCTTCTCTCTCTTCCTCCTCTCTCTTCCTCCTCTCTCTTCCTCTTCTCTTTCTCCTCTCTCCTCTTCCTCTCTCTTCCTCCTCTCTCTTCCTCCTCTCTCTTCCTCTTCTCTTTTCCTCCTCTCTCCTCTTCTCTCTCTTCTTCCTCCTCTCTTTTCCTCCTCTCTCTTCCTCCTCTCTCTTCCTCCTCTCTTTTCCTTCTCTCTCTTCCTCCTCTCCCCCTTTTCCTCTCACTTCCTTCTCTCCCATTTTCCTTTCTCTTCCTCCTCTCTCTTCCTCCTCTATTATTCTCCTCTCTCCTCCTGCTTTATCTTCTTCCTTTCTCTTCCTCCTCTCTCTTCCTCCTCCTTTTTTCCTCATCTTTTCTCTTCCTCTCTCTCTCCTCCTCCCTCTTCCACCTCCCTCTTTCTCTCCTGTCTCTATCCTCTCTCTTCCTCCTATCTCTTCCTCCTCTCTCCTACTCCTCTCTTTTCCTCCTCTCTCTTCCTCCTTTCTCTTTCTCCTTTCTCTTCCTCCTCCCTCTTCCTCCTCTCTTCTCTTCCTCTCTCTTTCTCCTCTCTCTTTCTTCTCTCTCTTTCTCCTCTCTCTTCCTCCTCTCTCTTCCTCCTCTCTCTTCCTTCTCTCTCTTACTCCTCTCTCTTCCTCCTCTATCTTCGTTCTCTCTCTTCCTCCTCTTTCCTCCTCCTCTTCATGTCTCTTCTCCTCCTTTCTTGTCCTGCTCTCTCTTCCTCCTCTCTCTTTCTCCTCTCTCTTCCTCCTCTCTCTTCCTCCTCTCTCTTTTTCCTCTCTCTTCCTCCTCTCTCTTCCTCCTCTCTCTTCCTCCACTGTCTTCCTCCGCTCTCCGCCTCCTCTCTCCCCCTCCTCTCTCTTCCTCCTCTCTCTTCCTCCTCTGTCTTCCTTCTCTCTCTTCCTCCTCTCTCATCCTCCTCTCTCCCCCTCATCTCTCCCCTTCCTCTCTCTTCCTCCTCTCTCTTCCTCTTCTCTCTTCCTCCTCTCTCTTCCTCTTCTCTTTTCCTCCTCTCTACTCTTCCTCTCTATTCCTCCTCTCTCTTCCTCCTCTCTCTTTCTCCTCTCTCTTCCTCCTCTCTCTTCCTCCTCTCTTCTCTTCCTCTCTCTTTCTCCTCTCTGTTTCTCCTCTCTCTTCCACCTCTCTCTTCCTCCTCTCTCTTCCTCCCCACATTTCCTCCTCTCTCCTTTTCCTCTCTTCCTCCTCTATCTTCGTTCTCTCTCTTCCTCCACTCTCTTCCTCCTTTGTCTTCCTTCTCTCTCCTCTTCCTCTCTCTTACTCCTGCCTCTTCCTTCTCTCTCTTCCTCCTCTCTCTTTCTCCTCTCTCTTCCTCCTCTCTCTTCCTCCTCTCTCTTCTTCTTCTCTTTTCCTCCTCTCTACTCTTCCTCTCTCTTCCTCCTCTCTCTTCCTTCTCTCTCTTTCTCCTCTCTCTTCCTCCTCTCTCTTCCTCCTCTCTTCTCTTCCTCTCTCTTTCTCCTCCCCCTTCCTCCTTTCTCTTCCACCTCTCTCTTCCTCCTCTCTCTTCCTCCTCTCTCTTCCTCCTCTCTACCCCTCCTCTCTCTTCCTACTCTCTCTTCCTCCTCTCTCTTCCTCCTCACTTTTCCTCCTCTCTCTTTTTCCAATCTTCCTCCTCTCTCTTCCTCCTCTCTCTTCCTCCTCTCTCTTCCTCCTCTCTCTTCCTCCTCTCTCTTCCTCCTCTCTCCTTTTCCTCTCTTTTCCTCCACTCTCTTCCTCCTCTGTCTTCCACCTCTCTCTTCCTCCTCTCTCTTCCTCCTCTATCTTCCTCTTCTCTTTTCCTCCTCTCTACTTTTCCTCTCTCTTCCTCCTCTCTTTTCCTCCTCTCTCTTCCTCCTCTCCCCTTTTTCACTCCCTTCTGTCTCCTCTTCCTCTGTATTCCACCTCTCTCTTCCTCCTCTCTCTTCCTCTTCTCTCTTTCTCCTTTCTCTTCCTCCTCTCTCTTCCTCCTCTCTTCTCCTCCTCTCTCTTCCTCCTCTCTCTTCATCCTCTCTCTTCCTCCTCTGTCTTCCTCCTCTCTCCTCTTCCTCTCTCTTCCTCCTCTCTTTTCCTCCTCTCTCTTCCTCCTTTCTCTTCCACCTCCTCTTCCTCCTCTCTCTTCCTCCTCTCTCTTCCTCCTCTCTATTCCTTCTCTATCTTCCTCCTCTCTACCCCTCCTCTCTCTTCCTCCTCTCTCTTCCTTCTCTCTCTTCCTCCTCTCTCTTCCTCCTCTCTCTTCCTCTTCTCTTTTCCTCCTCTCTCCTCTTCCTCTCTCTTCCTCCTCTCTCTTCCTCCTCTCTCTACATCCTCTCTCTTCCTTCTCTCTCTTCCTCCTCTCTCTTCCTCCTCTCTCTTCCTCTTCTCTTTTCCTCCTCTCTCCTCTTCCTCTCTCTTCCTCCTCTCTCTGCCACCACTCTCTTCCTCCTCTCTCTTCCTCCTCTCTTTTCCTTCTCTCTCTTCCTCCTCTCCCCTTTTCCTCTCACTTCCTTCTCTCTAATTTTCCTTTCTCTTCCTCCTCTCTCTTCCTCCTCTATTATTCTCCTCTCTCCTCCTGCTTTATCTTCTTCCTTTCTCTTCCTCCTCCCTCTTCCTCCTCCTTTTTCCTCATCTTTCCTCTTCCTCTCCCTTCCTCCTCCCTCTTCCACCTCCCTCTTTCTCCTGTCTCTATCCTCTCTCTTCCTCCTGTCTCTTCCTCCTCTCTCCTACTCCTGTCTTTTCCTCCTCTCTCTTCCTCCGTTCTCTTTCTCCTCTCTCTTCCTCCTCTCTCTTCCTCCTCTCTTCTCTTCCTCTCTCTTTCTCCTCCCCCTTCCTCCTTTCTCTTCCACCTCTCTCTTCCTCCTCTCTCTTCCTCCTCTCTCTTCCTCCTCTCTACCCCTCCTCTCTCTTCCTCCTCTCTCTTCCTCCTCTCTCTTCCTCTTCTCTTTTCCTCCTCTCTCCTCTTCCTCTCTTTTCCTCCTCTCTCTTCCTCCTCACTTTTCCTCCTCTCTCCTTTTCTTCTCTTCCTCCTCTCTCTTCCTCCTCTCTCTTCCTCCTCTCTCTTTTTCCTCTCTTTTCCTCCACTCTCTTCCTCCTCTGTCTTCCACCTCTCTCTTTCTCCTCTCTCTTCCTCCTCTCTCTTCCTCCTCTCTCTTCCTCATCTCTCTTCATTCTCACATTTCCTCCTCTCTCCTTTTCCGCTCTTCCTCCTCTCTCTTCCTCCTCTCTCTTCCTCATCTCTCTTCCTCCTCTCTCTTCCTCCTCTCTTTTCCTCCTCTCTCTTTCTCCTCTCCCCTTTTCCACTCTCTTCCTTCTCTCTCCTCTTCCTCTGTCTTCCACCTCTCTCTTCCTACACTCTCTTCCTCTTCTCTTTTCCTACTCTCTCCTCTTCCTCTCTCTTCCTCCTCTCTCTTCCTCCTCTGTCTTCCTTCTCTCTCTTCCTCCTCTCTCATCCTCCTCTCTCCCCCTCATCTCTCCCCCTCCTCTCTCTTCCTCCTCTCTCTTGCACCTCTCGCTTCCTCTTCTCTTTTCCTCCTCTCTCCTCTTCCTCTCCCTTCCACCTCTCTCTTCCTCCTCTCTCTTCCTCCTCACATTTCCTTCTCTCTCCTTTTCCTCTCTTCCTACTCTCTCTTCCTCCTCTCTCTTCCTCCTCTCTCTTCCTCCTTTCTCTTCCACCTCCTCTTCCTCCTCTCTCTTCCTCCTCTCTCTTCCTCCTCTCTATTCCTCCTCTATCTTCCTCCTCTCTACCCCTCCTCTCTCTTCCTCCTCTCTCTTCCTCTTCTCTTTTCCTCCTCTCTCCTCTTCCTCTCTCTTCCTCCTCTCTCTTCCTCCTCTCTCTTCATCCTCTCTCTTCCTTCTCTCTCTTCCTCCTCTCTCTTCCTCCTCTCTCTTCCTCTTCTCTTTTCCTCCTATCTCCTCTTCCTCTCTCTTCCTCCTCTCTATTCCTCCACTCTCTTCCTCCTCTCTCTTCCTCCTCTCTTATCCTTCTCTCTCTTCCTCCTCTCCCCTTTTCCTCTCACTTCCTTCTCTATAATTTTCCTTTCTCTTCCTCCTCTCTCTTCCTCCTCTATTATTCTCCTCTCTCCTCCTGCTTTATCTTCTTCCTTTCTCTTCCTCCTCCCTCTTCCTCCTCCTTTTTCCTCATCTTTCCTCTTCCTCTCTCTTCCTCCTCCCTCTTCCACCTCCCTCTTTCTCCTGTCTCTATCCTCTCTCTTCCTCCTGTCTCTTCCTCCTCTCTCCTACTCCTGTCTTTTCCTCCTCTCTCTTCCTCCTTTCTCTTCCTCCTTTCTCTTCCTCCTCCCTCTTCCTCCTCTCTTCTCTTCCTCTCTCTTTCTCCTCTCTCTTTCTCCTCTCTCTTTCTCCTCTCTCTTCCTCCTCTCTCTTCCTCCTCTCTCTTCCTTCTCTCTCTTACTCCTCTCTCTTCCTCCTCTATCTTCCTTCTCTCTCTTCCTCCTCTGTCTTCCTTCTCTCTCTTCCTCCTCTCTCATCCTCCTCTCTCCCCCTCATCTCTCCCCCTCCTCTCTCTTCCTCCTCTCTCTTCCTCCTCTCTCTTCCTCCTCTCTCTTCCTCCTCTCTCTTCCTCTTCTCTTTTCCTCCACTCTACTCTTCCTCTCTATTCCTCCTCTCTCTTCCTCCTCTCTCTTCCTCTTCTCTTTTCCTCCTCTTTACTCTTCCTCTCTATTCCTCCTCTCTCTTCCTCCTCTCTCTTTCTCCTCTCTCTTCCTCCTCTCTCTTCCTCCTCTCTTCTCTTCCTCTCTCTTTCTCCTCCCCCTTCCTCCTTTCTCTTCCACCTCTCTCTTCCTCCTCTCTCTTCCTCCTCTCTCTTCCTCCTCTCTACCCCTCCTCTCTCTTCCTCCTCTCTCTTCCTCCTCTCTCTTCCTCTTTTCTTTTCTTCCTCTCTCCTCTTCCTCTCTTTTCCTCCTCTCTCTTCCTCGTCACTTTTCCTCCTCTTTCTTTTCCTCTCTTCCTCCTCTCTCTTCCTCATCTCTCTTCCTCCTCTCTCTTCCTCCTCTCTTTTCCTCCTCTCTCCTCTTCCTCTCCCTTCCACCTCTCTCTTCCTCCTCTCTCTTCCTCCTCACATTTCCTCCTCTCTCCTTTTCCTCTCTTCCTCCTCTATTTTCCTCCTCTCTTCCTCACTCTCTTCCTCCTTTGTCTTCCTTCTCTCTCCTCTTCCTCTCTCTTACTCCTCCCTCTTCCTCCTCTCTCTTCCTCCTCTCTCTTCCTCCTCTCTCTTCCTCCTCTCTCTTCCTCCTTTCTCTTCCTCTTCTCTTTCCTCCTCTCTACTCTTCCTCTCTCTTCCTCCTCTCTCTTCCTCCTCTCTCTTCTCCTCTCTCTTCCTCCTCTCTCTTCTCCTCTCTCTTCCTCCTCTCTCTTCATCCTCTCTCTTCCTCCTCTGTCTCCTCCTCTCTCCTCTTCCTCTCTCTTCCTCCTCTCTCTTACTCCTCTCTCTTCCTCCTTTCTCTTCCACCTCCTCTTCCTCCTCTCTCTTCCTCCTCTCTCGTCCTCCTCTCTATTCCTCCTCTATCTTCCTCCTCTCTACCCCTCCACTCTCTTCCTCCTCTCTCTCCCTTCTGTCTCTTCCTCCTCTCTGTTCCTCCTCTCTCTTCCTCTTCTCTTTCTCCTCCCTCTTCTCCTTTCTCTTCCACCTCTCTCTTCCTACTCTCTCTTCCTTCTCTCTCTTTCTCCTCTCTCTTCCTCCTCTCTCTTCATCCTCTCTTTTCCTCCTCTGTCTTCCTCCTCTCTCCTCTTCCTCTCTCTTCCTCCTCTCTCTTCCTCCACTCTCTTCCTCAACTGTCTTCCTCCTCTCTCCTCTTCCTCTGTTTTCCACCTCTCTCTTCCTCCTCTCTCTTCCTCCTCTCTCTTCCTCCTCTCTTTTCCTTCTCTCTCTTCCTCCTCTCCCCTTTTCCTCTCACTTCCTTCTCTCTAATTTTCCTTTCTCTTCCTCCTCTCTCTTCCTCCTCTATTATTCTCCTCTCTTCTCCTGCTTTATCTTCTTCCTTTCTCTTCTCTCCTCCCTCTTCCTCCTCCTTTTTCCTCATCTTTCCTCTTCCTCTCTCTTCCTCCTCCCACTTCCACTCCCTCTTTCTCCTGTCTCTATCCTCTCTCTTCCTCCTTTCTCTTCCTCATCTCTCTTCCTCCTCTCTCTTCCTCCTCTCTTTTCCTCCTCTCTTCCTCCTCTCCCCTTTTCCACTCTCTTCCTTCTGTCTCCTCTTCCTCTGTCTTCCACCTCTCTCTTCCTCCTCTCTCTTCCTCTTCTCTTTCCTCCTCTCTCCTCTTCCTCTCTCTTCCTTCTCTCTCTTCCTCCTCTCTCTTCCTCTCTCTCTTCCTCCTCTCTCTTCCTCCTCTCTCTTCCTCCTCTCTCTTCCTCTCTCTCTTCCTCTCTCTTTCTCCTCCTCTTCTCCTTCTCTTCCACCTCCTCTTCCTCCTCTCTCTTCCACCTCTCTCTTCCTCCTCTCTCTTCTCCTTCTCTTATCTTACTTTTTTCTTTTTTTATTATCTTCTTACCTTCCTTCACCTCTTCTTTTACCTATCTTTTCTTCCTCCTCTATCTTCCTCCTATCTACCCCTCCTCTCTCTTCCTCCTCTCTCTTCCTCCTCTCTCTTCCTCCTCTATCTATCTCCTATCTACCCCTCCTCTCTCTTCCTCCTCTCTCTTCCTTCTCTCTCTTCCTCCTCTCTCTTCCTCCTCTCTCTTCCTCCTCTCTCTTCCTCTTCTCTTTTCCTCCTCTCTCCTCTTCCTCTCTCTTCCTCCTCTCTCTTCCTCCTCTCTCTTCCTCTTCTCTTTTCCTCCTCTCTCCTCTTCCTCTCTCTTCCTCCTCTCTTTTCCTCCTCTCTCTTCTCCTCTCTCTTCCTCCTCTCTTTTCCTTCTCTCTCTTCCTCCTCTCCCCTTTTCCTCTCACTTCCTTCTCTCCCATTTTCCTTTCTCTTCCTCCTCTCTCTTCCTCCTCTATTATTCTCCTCTCTCCTCCTGCTTTATCTTCTTCTTTCTCTTCCTCCTCCCTCTTCCTCCTCTCTTCCTCTCTCTTTCTCCTCTCTCTTTCTCCTCTCTCTTTCTCCTCTCTCTTCCTCCTCTCTCTTCCTCCTCTCTCTTCCTTCTCTCTCTTACTCCTCTCTCTTCCTCCTCTATCTTCCTCCTCTCTCTTCCTCCTCTCTCCTCCTCCCTCTTCCATGTCTCTTCTCCTCCTTTCTTGTCCTGCTCTCTCTTCCTCCTCTCTCTTCCTCCTCTCTCTTCCTACTCTCTCTTCCTCCTCTCTCTTTTTCCTCTCTCTTCCTCCTCTCTCTTCCTCCTCTCTCTTCTCCAGTCTTCCTCCGCTCTCCGCCTCCTCTCTC
The DNA here is from genome assembly GCF_031877795.1 of Strix aluco. Lineage (NCBI taxonomy): Eukaryota > Metazoa > Chordata > Aves > Strigiformes > Strigidae > Strix > Strix aluco. The sequence goes on from NW_027436534.1 coordinate 44,915, forward strand.
CCCCTCCTCTCTCTTCCTCCTCTCTCTTCCTCCTCTGTCTTCCTTCTCTCTCTCCTCCTCTCTCATCCTCCTCTCTCCCCCTCATCTCTCCCCCTCCTCTCTCTTCCTCCTCTCTCTTCCTCCTCTCTCTTCCTCCTCTCTCTTCCTCTTCTCTTTTCCTCCTCTCTACTCTTCCTCTCTATTCCTCCTCTCTTCCTCCTCTCTCTTTCTCCTCTCTCTTCCTCCTCTCTCTTCCTCCTCTCTTCTCTTCCTCTCTCTTTCTCCTCCCCCTTCCTCCTTTCTCTTCCACCTCTCTCTTCCTCCTCTCTCTTCTCCTCTCTCTTCCTCCTCTCTACTCCTCCTCTCTCTTCCTCCTCTCTCTTCCTCCTCTCTCTTCCTCTTCTCTTTCCTCCTCTCTCCTCTTCCTCTCTCTTCCTCCTTTCTCTTCCTCATCTCTCTTCCTCCTCTCTCTTCCTCCTCAGTTTTCCTCCTCTCTCTTTTTCCAATCTTCCTCCTCTCTCTTCCTCCTCTCTCTTCCTCCTCTCTCTTCCTCCTCTCTCTGTCTCCTCTCTCTTCCTCCTCTCTCTTTTCCTCTCTTTCCTCCACTCTCTTCCTCCTCTGTCTTCCACCTCTCTCTTTCTCCTCTCTCTTCCTCCTCTCTCTTCCTCCTCTCTCTTCCTCCTCTCTCTTCCTCTTCTCTTTTCCTCCTCTCTACTCTTCCTCTCTCTTCCTCCTCTCTCTTCCTCCTCTCTCTTTCTCCTCTCTCTTCCTCCTCTCTCTTTCTCCTCTCTCTTCCTCCTCTCTCTTCCTCCTCTCTTCTCTTCCTCTCTCTTTCTCCTCCCTCTTCCTCCTTTCTCTTCCACCTCTCTCTTCCTACTCTCTCTTCCTCCTCTCTCTTTCTCCTCTCTCTTCCTCCTCTCTCTTCATCCTCTCTCTTCCTCCTCTGTCTTCCTCCTCTCTCCTCTTCCTCTCTCTTCCTCCTCTCTCTTACTCCTCTCTCTCCTCCTTTCTCTTCCACCTCCTCTTCCTCCTCTCTCTTCCTCCTCTCTCTTCCTCCTCGCTATTCCTCCTCTATCTTCCTCCTCTCTACCCCTCCTCTCTCTTCCTCCTCTCTCTTCCTTCTCTCTCTTCCTCCTCTCTGTTCCTCCTCTCTCTTCCTCTTCTCTTTCCTCCTCTCTCCTCTTCCTCTCTCTTCCTCCTCTCTCTTCCTCCTCTCTCTTCATCCTCTCTCTTCTTCTCCCTCTTCCTCCTCTCTCTTCCTCCTCTATCTTCCTCTTCTCTTTTCCTCCTCTCTCCTCTTCCTCTCTCTTCTTCCTCTCTCTTCATCCACTCTCTTCCTCAACTGTCTTCCTCCTCTCTCCTCTTCCTCTGTTTTCCACCTCTCTCTTCCTCCTCTCTCTTCCTCCTCTCTCTTCCTCCTCTCTTTTCCTTCTCTCTCTTCCTCCTCTCCCCTTTTCCTCTCACTTCCTTCTCTCTAATTTCCTTTCTCTTCCTCCTCTCTCTTCCTCCTCTATTATTCTCCTCTCTTCTCCTGCTTTATCTTCTTCCTTTCTCTTCCTCCTCCCTCTTCCTCCACCTTTTCCTCATCTTTCCTCTTCCTCTCTCTTCCTCCTCCCTCTTCCACCTCCCTCTTTCTCCTGTCTCTATCCTCTCTCTTCCTCCTTTCTCTTCCTCATCTCTCTTCCTCCTCTCTCTTCCTCCTCTCTTTTCCTCCTCTCTCTTCCTCCTCTCCCCTTTTCCACTCTCTTCCTTCTCTCTCCTCTTCATCTGTCTTCCACCTCTCTCTTCCTCCTCTCTCTTCCTCTTCTCTTTTCCTCCTCCCTCCTCTTCCTCTCTCTTCCTCCTCTCTCTTCCTCCTCTCTCTTCCTCCTCTCTCTTCCTCCTCTCTCTTTCTCCTCTCTCTTCCTCCTCTCTCTTCCTCCTCTCTTCTCTTCCTCTCTCTTTCTCCTCCCTCTTCCTCCTTTCTCTTCCACCTCCTCTTCCTCCTCTCTCTTCCTCCTCTCTCTTCCTCCTCTCTCTTCCTCCTTTCTCTTCCTCCTATCTACCCCTCCTCTCTCTTCCTCCTCTCTCTTCCTCCTCTCTCTTCCTCCTCTATCTCCTCCTATCTACCCTCCTCTCTCTTCCTCCTCTCTCTTCCTTCTCTCTCTTCCTCCTCTCTCTTCTCCTCTCTCTTCCTCTTCTCTTTTCCTCCTCTCTCCTCTTCCTCTCTCTTCCTCCTCTCTTTTCCTCCTCTCTCTTCCTCCTCTCTCTTCCTCCTCTCTTTTCCTTCTCTCTCTTCCTCCTCTCCCCTTTTCCTCTCACTTCCTTCTCTCCCATTTTCCTTTCTCTTCCTCCTCTCTCTTCCTCCTCTATTATTCTCCTCTCTCCTCCTGCTTTATCTTCTTCCTTTCTCTTCCTCCTCCCTCTTCCTCCTCCTTTTTCCTCATATTTTCTCTTCCTCTCTCTTCCTCCTCCCTCTTCCACCTCCCTCTTTCTCCTGTCTCTATCCTCTCTCTTCCTCCTATCTCTTCCTCCTCTCTCCTACTCCTCTCTTTTCCTTCTCTCTCTTCCTCCTTTCTCTTCCTCCTTTCTCTTCCTCCTCCCTCTTCCTCCTCTCTTCTCTTCCTCTCTCTTTCTCCTCTCTCTTTCTCCTCTCTCTTTCTCCTCTCTCTTCCTCCTCTCTCTTCCTCCTCTCTCTTCCTTCTCTCTCTTACTCCTCTCTCTTCCTCCTCTATCTTCCTCCTCTCTCTTCCTCCTCTCTCCTCCTCCCTGTTCCATGTCTCTTCTCCTCCTTTCTTGTCCTGCTCTCTCTTCCTCCTCTCTCTTCCTCCTCTCTCTTTTTCCTCTCTCTTCCTCCTCTCTCTTCCTCCTCTCTCTTCCTCCACTGTCTTCCTCCGCTCTCCGCCTCCTCTCTCCCCCTCCTCTCTCTTCCTCCTCTCTCTTCCTCCTCTGTCTTCCTTCTCTCTCTTCCTCCTCTCTCATCCTCCTCTCTCCCCCTCATCTCTCCCCCTCCTCTCTCTTCTCCTCCTCTCTCTTCCTCCTCTCTCTCCTCCTCTCTCTTCCTCTTCTCTTTTCCTCCTCTCTACTCTTCCTCTCTATTCCTCCTCTCTCTTCCTCCTCTCTCTTTCTCCTCTCTCTTCCTCATCTCTCTTCCTCCTCTCTTCTCTTCCTCTCTCTTTCTCCTCCCCCTTCCTCCTTTCTCTTCCACCTCTCTCTTCCTCCTCTCTCTTCCTCCTCTCTCTTCCTCCTCTCTACCCCTCCTCTCTCTTCCTCCTCTCTCTTCCTCCTCTCTCTTCCTCTTCTCTTTTCCTCCTCTCTCCTCTTCCTCTCTCTTCCTCCTTTCTCTTCTCATCTCTCTTCCTCCTCTCTCTTCCTCCTCAGTTTTCCTCCTCTCTCTTTTTCCAATCTTCCTCCTCTCTCTTCCTCCTCTCTCTTCCTCCTCTCTCTTCCTCCTCTCTCTTCCTCCTCTCATCTTTTTCCTCTCTTTTCCTCCACTCTCTTCCTCCTCTGTCTTCCACCTCTCTCTTTCTCCTCTCTCTTCCTCCTCTCTCTTCCTCCTCTCTCTTCCTCCTCTATCTTTCTCTTCTCTTTTCCTCCTCTCTCCTCTTCCTCTCTCTTCCTCCTCTCTTTTCCTCCTCTCTCTTCCTCCTCTCCCCTTTTCCACTCTCTTCCTTCTGTCTCCTCTTCCTCTGTCTTCCACCTCTCTCTTCCTCCTCTCTCTTCCTCTTCTCTTTTCCTCCTCTCTCCTCTTCCTCTCTCTTCCTCCTCTCTCTTTCTCCTCTCTCTTCCTCCTCTCTCTTCCTCCTCTCTTCTCTTCCTCTCTCTTTCTCCTCCCTCTTCCTCCTTTCTCTTCCACCTCTCTCTTCCTCCTCTCTCTTCCTCCTCTCTCTTTCTCCTCTCTCTTCCTCGTCTCTCTTCATCCTCTCTCTTCCTCCTCTGTCTTCCTCCTCTCTCCTCTTCCTCTCTCTTCCTCCTCTCTCTTCCTCCTCTCTCTTCCTCCTTTCTCTTCCACCTCCTCTTCCTCCTCTCTCTTCCTCCTCTCTCTTCCTCCTCTCTATTCCTCCTCTATCTTCCTCCTCTCTACCCCTCCTCTCTCTTCCTCCTCTCTCTTCCTTCTCTCTCTTCCTCCTCTCTCTTCCTCCTCTCTCTTCCTCTTCTCTTTTCCTCCTCTCTCCTCTTCCTCTCTCTTCCTCCTCTCTCTTCGTCCTCTCTCTTCATCCTCTCTCTTCCTTCTCTCTCTTCCTCCTCTCTTCCTCCTCTCTCTTCCTCTTCTCTTTTCCTCCTCTCTCCTCTTCCTCTCTCTTCCTCCTCTCTCTTCCTCCACTCTCTTCCTCCTCTCTCTTCCTCCTCTCTTTTCCTTCTCTCTCTTCCTCCTCTCCCCTTTTCCTCTCACTTCCTTCTCTCTAATTTCCTTTAACTTCCTCCTCTCTCTTCCTCCTCTATTATTCTCCTCTCCCCTCCTGCTTTATCTTCTTCCTTTCTCTTCCTCCTCCCTCTTCCTCCTCCTTTTTCCTCATCTTTCCTCTTCCTCTCTCTTCCTCCTCCCTCTTCCACCTCCCTCTTTCTCCTGTCTCTATCCTCTCTCTTCCTCCTGTCTCTTCCTCCTCTCTCCTACTCCTCTCTTTTCCTCCTCTCTCTTCCTCCTTTCTCTTCCTCCTTTCTCTTCCTCCTCCCTCTTCCTCCTCTCTTCTCTTCCTCTCTCTTTCTCCTCTCTCTTTCTCCTCTCTCTTCCACCTCTCTCTTCCTCCTCTCTCTTCCTCCTCACATTTCCTCCTCTCTCCTTTTCCTCCCTTCCTCCTCTATCTTCCTCCTCTCTCTTCCTCCTCTCTCTTCCTCCTCTCTATTCCTCCTCTATCTTCCTCCTCTCTACCCCTCCTCTCTCTTCCTCCTCTCTCTTCCTTCTCTCTCTCTCCTCTCTGTTCCTCCTCTCTCTTCCTCTTCTCTTTTCCTCCTCTCTCCTCTTCCTCTCTCTTCCTCCTCTCTCTTCCTCCTCTCTCTTCATCCTCTCTATTCCTTCTCCCTCTTCCTCCTCTCTCTTCCTCCTCTCTCTTCCTCTTCTCTTTCCTCCTCTCTCCTCTTCCTCTCTCTTCCTCCTCTCTCTTCATCCACTCTCTTCCTCAACTGTCTTCCTCCTCTCTCCTCTTCCTCTGTTTTCCACCTCTCTCTTCCTCCTCTCTCTTCCTCCTCTCTCTTCCTCCTCTCTTTCCTTCTCTCTCTTCCTCCTCTCCCCTTTTCCTCTCACTTCCTTCTCTCTAATTTCCTTTCTCTTCCTCCTCTCTCTCCTCCTCTATTATTCTCCTCTCTTCTCCTGCTTTATCTTCTTCCTTTCTCTTCCTCCTCCCTCTTCCTCCTCCTTTTTCCTCATCTTTCCTCTTCCTCTCTCTTCCTCCTCCCTCTTCCACCTCCCTCTTTCTCCTGTCTCTATCCTCTCTCTTCCTCCTTTCTCTTCCTCATCTCTTCCTCCTCTCTCTTCCTCCTCTCTCTTCCTCCTCTCTCTTCCTCCTCTCTCTTCCTCTTCTCTTTTCCTCCTCTCTACTCTTCCTCTCTATTCCTCCTCTCTCTTCCTCCTCTCTCTTTCTCCTCTCTCTTCCTCATCTCTCTTCCTCCTCTCTTCTCTTCCTCTCTCTTTCTCCTCCCCCTTCCTCCTTTCTCTTCCACCTCTCTCTTCCTCCTCTCTCTTCCTCCTCTCTCTTCCTCCTCTCTACCCCTCCTCTCTCTTCCTCCTCTCTCTTCCTCCTCTCTCTTCCTCTTCTCTTTTCCTCCTCTCTCCTCTTCCTCTCTCTTCCTCCTTTCTCTTCCTCATCTCTCTTCCTCCTCTCTCTTCCTCCTCAGTTTTCCTCCTCTCTCTTTTTCCAATCTTCCTCCTCTCTCTTCCTCCTCTCTCTTCCTCCTCTCTCTTCCTCCTCGATCTTCCTCCTCTCTCTTCTCCTCTCTCTTTTTCCTCTCTTTTCCTCCACTCTCTTCCTCCTCTGTCTTCCACCTCTCTCTTTCTCCTCTCTCTTCCTCCTCTCTCTTCCTCCTCTCTCTTCCTCCTCTATCTTTCTCTTCTCTTTTCCTCCTCTCTCCTCTTCTCTCTCTCCTCCTCTCTTTTCCTCCTCTCTCTTCCTCCTCTCCCCTTTTCCACTCTCTTCCTTCTGTCTCCTCTTCCTCTGTCTTCCACCTCTCTCTTCCTCCTCTCTCTTCCTCTTCTCTCTTTCTCCTCTCTCTTCCTCGTCTCTCTTCATCCTCTCTCTTCCTCCTCTGTCTTCCTCCTCTCTCCTCTTCCTCTCTCTTCCTCCTCTCTCTTCCTCTCTCTTCCTCCTTTCTCTTCCACCTCCTCTTCCTCCTCTCTCTTCCTCCTCTCTCTTCCTCCTCTCTATTCCTCCTCTATCTCCTCCTCTCTACCCCTCCTCTCTCTTCCTCCTCTCTCTTCCTTCTCTCTCTTCCTCCTCTCTCTTTCTCCTCTCTCTTCCTCTTCTCTTTTCCTCCTCTCTCCTCTTCCTCTCTCTTCCTCCTCTCTCTTCCTCCTCTCTCTTCATCCTCTCTCTTCCTTCTCTCTCTTCCTCCTCTCTCTTCCTCCTCTCTCTTCCTCTTCTCTTTTCCTCCTCTCTCCTCTTCCTCTCTCTTCCTCCTCTCTCTTCCTCCACTCTCTTCCTCCTCTCTCTTCCTCCTCTCTTTTCCTTCTCTCTCTTCCTCCTCTCCCCTTTTCCTCTCACTTCCTTCTCTCTAATTTCCCTTTAACTTCCTCCTCTCTCTTCCTCCTCTATTATTCTCCTCTCCCCTCCTGCTTTATCTTCTTCCTTTCTCTTCCTCCTCCCTCTTCCTCCTCCTTTTTCCTCATCTTTCCTCTTCCTCTCTCTTCCTCCTCCCTCTTCCACCTCCCTCTTTCTCCTGTCTCTATCCTCTCTCTTCCTCCTGTCTCTTCCTCCTCTCTCCTACTCCTCTCTTTTCCTCCTCTCTCTTCTCCTTTCTCTTCTCCTTTCTCTTCCTCCTCCCTCTTCCTCCTCTCTTCTCTTCCTCTCTCTTTCTCCTCTCTCTTTCTCCTCTCTCTTCCACCTCTCTCTTCCTCCTCTCTCTTCCTCCTCACATTTCCTCCTCTCTCCTTTTCCTCCCTTCCTCCTCTATCTTCCTCCTCTCTCTTCCTCCACTCTCTTCCTCCTTTGTCTTCCTTCTCTCTCCTCTTCCTCTCTCTTACTCCTCCCTCTTCCTCCTCTCTCTTCCTCCTCTCTCTCCTCCTCTCTCTTCCTCCTCTCTCTTCCTCCTCTCTCTTCTTCTTCTCTTTTCCTCCTCTCTACTCTTCCTCTCTCTTCCTCCTCTCTCTTCCTTCTCTCTCTTTCTCCTCTCTCTTCCTCCTCTCTCTTCCTCCTCTCTTCTCTCCTCTCTCTTTCTCCTCCGCCTTCCTCCTTTCCTTTCACCTCTCTCTTCCTCCTCTCTCTTCCTCCTCTCTACCCCTCCTCTCTCTTCCTACTCTCTCTTCCTCCTCTCTCTTCCTCCTCACTTTTCCTCCTCTCTCTTTTCCAATCTTCCTCCTCTCTTCCTCCTCTCTCTTCCTCCTCTCTCTTCCTCCTCTCTCTTCCTCCTCTCTCTTCCTCCTCTCTCTTTTCCTCTCTTTTCCTCCACTCTCTTCCTCCTCTGTCTTCCACCTCTCTCTTTCTCCTCTCTCTTCCTCCTCTCTCTTCCTCCTCTCTCTTCCTCCTCTATCTTCCTCTTCTCTTTTCCTCCTCTCTCCTTTTCCTCTTTCTTCCTCCTCTCATTTCCTCCTCTCTCTTCCTCCTCTCCCCTTTTCCACTCTCTTCCTTCTGTCTCCTCTTCCTCTGTCTTCCACCTCTCTCTTCTCCCTCCCCTCTTCCTCTTCTCTTTTCCTCCTCTCTTCTCTTCCTCTCTCTTTCTCCTCCCTCTTCCTCCTTTCTCTTCCACCTCTCTCTTCCTCCTCTCTCTTCCTCCTCTCTCTTTCTCCTCTCTCTTCCTCCTCTCTCTTCATCCTCTCTCTTCCTCCTCTGTCTTCCTCCTCTCTCCTCTTCCTCTCTCTTCCTCCTCTCTCTTTCTCCTCTCTCTTCTTCCTTTCTCTTCCACCTCCTCTTCCTCCTCTCTCTTCCTCCTCTCTCTTCCTCCTCTCTATTCCTCCTCTATCTTCCTCCTCTCTACCCCTCCTCTCTCTTCCTCCTCTCTCTTCCTCCTCTCTCTTCCTCTTCTCTTTTCCTCCTCTCTCCTCTTCCTCTCTCTTCCTCCTCTCTCTTCCTCCTCTCTCTTCATCCTCTCTCTTCCTTCTCTCTCTTCCTCCTCTCTCTTCCTCTTCTCTTTTCTTCCTCTCTCCTCTTCCTCTCTCTTTCTCCTCTCTCTCCTCCTCTCTCTTCCCCCTCTCTCTTCCTCCTCTCTCTTCCCCTTCTCTTTTCCTCCTCTCTCTTCCTCCTCACTTTTCCTCGTCTCTCCTTTTCCTCTCTTCCTCCTCTCTCTTCCTCCTCCCTCTTCCTCCTCTTTCTTCCTCCTCTCTCTTCCTCCTCTCGCTTCCTCCTATCTACCCCTCCTCTCTCTTCCTCCTCTCTCTTCCTCCTCTCTCTTCCTCTTCTCTTTTCCTCCTCTCTCTTCCTCCTCTCTCTTCCTCCTCTCTCTTCCTCCTCTCTCTTCCTCCTCTCTCTTTCTCCTCTCTCTTCCTCCTCTCTCTTCCTCCTCTCTTCTCTTCCTCTCTCTTTCTCCTCCCTCTTCCTCCTCTGTCTTCCTCCTCTCTCCTCTTCCTCTCTCTTCCTCCTCTCTCTTCCTCCTCTCTCTTCCTCCTTTCTCTTCCACCTCTTCTTCCTCCTCTCTCTTCCTCCTCTCTCTTCCTCCTCTCTATTCCTCCTCTATCTTCCTCCTCTCTATCTCTCACTCTCTCTTCCTCCTTTCTCTTTCTCCTCTCTCTTCCTCTTCTCTTTTCCTCCTCTCTCCTCTTCCTCTCCCTTCCACCTCTCACTTCCTACTATCTCTTCCTCCTCACTTTTCATCCTCTCTCCTTTTCCTCTCTTCCTCCTCTCTCTTCCTCCTCTCTCTTCCTCCTCTCTCTTTCTCCTCTTTTTCCTCTCTCTTCCTCCACTCTCTTCCTCCTCTGTCTTCCTCCTCTCTCCTCTTCCTCTGTTTTCCACCTCTCTCTTCCTCCTCTCTCCTCCTCCTCTCTATTCCTCCTCTCTCTTCCTCCTCTCGCTCTCTCTCCTCCTCTCGCTTCCTCCTCTCTACCCCTCCTCTCTCTTCCTCCTCTCTCTTCCTCCTCTCTCTTCCTCTTCTCTTTTCCTCCTCTCATCTCCTCCTCACTTTCGTCCTCTCTCCTTTTCCTCTCTACCTCCTCTCTCTTCCTCCTCTCTCTTCCTCCTCTCTCTTCCTCCTCTCTCTTTCTCCTCTCTCTCCTCCCCTCTCTTTTCCTCTCTCTTCCTCCTCTCTCTTTCTCCTCTCTCTCCTCCCCTCTTCTTTTTCCTCTCTCTTCCTCCACTCTCTTCCTCCTCTGTCTTCCTTCTCTATCGTCTCCGCTGTCTTCCACCTCTCTCTTCCTCCTCTCTCTTCCTCCTCTCTCTTCCTCCTCTCTCTTCCTCTTCTCTTTTCCTCCTCTCTCCTCTTCCTCTCTTTTCCTCCTCTCTCTTCCTCCTCTCTATTCCTCCTCTCTCTTCCTCCTCTCGCTTCATCTTCTCTACCCCTTCTCTCTCTTCCTCCTCTCTCTTCCTCCTCTCTCTTCCTCTTCTCTTTTCCTCCTCTCTCTTCCTCCTCACTTTCCTCCTCTCTCCTTTCCTCTCTTCCTCCTCTCTCTTCCTCCTCTCTCTTCCTCCTCTCTCTTCCTCCTCTCTCTTCCTATTCTCTTTCCTCCTCTCTCCTCTTCCTCTCTCTTTCTCCTCTCTCTTCTCCTCTCTCTTCTCCTCTCTTCCTCCTCTCTCTTCCTCCTCTCTTCTCTTCCTCTCTCTTTCTCTTCCCTCTTCCTCCTTCTCTACACCTCTCTCTTCCTCCTCTCTCTTCCTCCTCTCTCTTCCTCCTCTCTCTTCCTCGTCTCTCTTCCTTCTCTCTCTTCCTCCTCTCTCTTCCTCCTCTCTCTTCCTCTTCTCTTTTCCTCCTCTCTCCTCTTCCTCTCTCTTCCTCTTATCTTTTCCTCCTCTCTCTTCCTCCTCTCCCCTTTTCCACTCCTTCCTTCTCTCTACTCTTCCTCTGTCTTCCACCTCTCTCTTCCTCCTCTCTCTTCCTCTTCTCTTTCCTCCTCTCTCCTCTTCATCTCTCTTCCTCCTCTCTCTTCCTCCTCTCTCTTCCTCCTCTCTCTTCTCCTCTCTCTTCCTCCTCTCTCTTCCTCCTCTCTTCTCTTCCTCCCTCTTCTACTCCCTCTTCCTCCTTTCTCTTCCACCTCTCTCTTCCTCCACTCTCTTCCTCCTCTGTCTTCCACGTCTCTCTTTCTCCTCTCTCTTCCTCCTCTCTTCCTCCTCTCTCTTCCTGCTGTCTCTTCCTCCACAAAATTTCCTCCTCTCTCCTTTTCCTCTCTTCCTCCTCTCTCTTCCTCCTCTCTCTTCCTCCTCTCTCTTCCTCCTCTCTCTTCGTCTTCTCTTTTCCTCCTCTTTCTTCTTCCTCTCTCTTCCTCCTTTCTCTTCCTCCTCTCTCTTTCTCCTCTCTCTCCCTCCTCTCTCTTCCCCCTCTCTCTTCCTCCTCTCTCTTCCCCTTCTCTTTTCCTCCTCTCTCTTCCTCCTCACTTTCCTCCTCTCTCCTTTTTCTCTCTTCCTCCTCTCTCTTCCTCCTCTCTCTTCCTCCTCTCTCTTCCTCCTCTCTCTTCCTCCTCTCGCTTCATCCTATCTACCCCTCCTCCCTCTTCCTCCTCTCTCTTCCTCCTCTCTCTTCCTCTTCTCTTTCCTCCTCTCTCTTCTCCTCTCTCTTTCTTCTCTCTCTTCCTCCTCTCTCTTCCTCCTCTCTTCTCTTCATCTCTCTTTCTCCTCCCTCTTCCTCCTTTCTCTTCCACCTCTCTCTTCCTGCTCTCTCTTCGTCCTCTCTCTTCCCCCTCTCTCTCCCTCCTATCTCTTCTCCTCTCTATCCCTCCTCTCTCTTCCTCCTTTCTCTTTCTCCTCTCTCTTCCTCTTCTCTTTCCTCCTCTATCCTCTTCCTCTCCCTTCCACCTCTCACTTCCTACTATCTCTTCCTTCTCACTTTTCCTCCTCTCTCCTTTTCCTCTCTCCTCCTCTCTCTTCCTCCTCTCTCTTCCTCCTCTCTCTTCCTCCTCTCTCTTCCTCCTCTCTCTTCCTCCTCTTTTTCCTCTCTCTTCCTCCACTCTCTTCCTCCTCTGTCTTCCTCCTCTCTCCTCTTCCTCTGTTTCCACCTCTCTCTTCCTCCTCTCTCCTCCTCCTCTCTATTATTCCTCTCTCTTCCTCCTCTCGCTTCCTCCTCTCTACCCTCCTCTCTCTTCCTCCTCTCTCTTCCTCCTCTCTCTTCCTCTTCTCTTTTCCTCCTCTCATCTCCTCCTCACTTTCCTCCTCTCTCCTTTTCCTCTCTACCTCCTCTCTCTTCCTCCTCTCTCTTCCTCCTCTCTCTTCCTCCTCTCTCTTCCTCCTCTCTTTCCTCCTCTCTCTTCCTCTTCTCTTTTCCTCCTCTCTCCTCTTCCTCTCTCTTCCTCCTCTCTTTTCCTCCTCTCTCTTCCTCCTCTCCCCTTTTCCACTCCCTTCCTTCTCTCTACTCTTCCTCTGTCTTCCACCTCGCTCTTCCTCCTCTCTCTTCCTCTTCTCTTTTCCTCCTCTCTCCTCTTCCTCTCTCTTCCTCCTCTCTCTTCCTCCTCTCTCTTCCTCCTGTCCCTTCCTGCTCTCTCTTTCTCCTCTCTCTTCCTCCTCTCTCTTCCTCCTCTCTTCTCTTCCTCTCTCTCTCTTTCTACTCCCTCTTCCTCCTTTCTCTTCCACCTCTCTCTTCCTCCACTCTCTTCTCCTCTGTCTTCCACGTCTCTCTTTCTCCTCTCTCTTCCTCCTCTCTCTCCTCCTCTCTCTTCCTGCTCTCTCTTCCTCCACAAAATTTCCTTCTCTCTCTTTTTCCTCTCTTCCTCCTCTCTCTTCCTCCTCTCTCTTCCTCCTCTCTCTTCCTCCTCTCTCTTCGTCTTCTCTTTTCCTCCTCTCTCCTCTTCCTCTCTCTTCTCCTTTCTCTTCCTCCTCTCTCTTTCTCCTCTCTCTCCCTCCTCTCTCTTCCCCCTCTCTCTTCCTCCTCTCTCTTCCTCCTCACTTTTCCTCCTCTCTCCTTTTCCTCTCTTCCTCCTCTCTCTTCTTCCTCTCTCTTCCTCCTCTCTCCTCCTCCTCTTTTCCTCTCTCTTCCTCCACTCTCTTCCTCTCTGTCTTCCTCCTCTCTCCTCTTCCTCTGTTTTCCACCTCTCTCTTCCTCCTCTCTCCTCCTCCTCTCTATTCCTCCTCTCTCTTCCTCCTCTCGCTTCCTCCTCTCTACCCCTCCTCTCTCTTCCACGTCTCTCTTTCTCCTCTCTCTTCCTCCTCTCTCTTCCTCCTCTCTCTTCCTCCTCTCTCTTCCTGCTCTCTCTTCCTCCACAAAATTTCCTTCTCTCTCCTTTTCCTCTCTACCTCCTCTCTCTTCCTCCTCTCTCTTCCTCCTCTCTCTTCCTCCTCTCTCTTTCTCCTCTCTCTTCCTCCCCTCTCTTTTTCCTCTCTCTTCCTCCACTCTCTTCCTCCTCTGTCTTCCTTCTCTATCGTCTTCCGCTGTCTTCCACCTCTCTCTTCCTCCTCTCTCTTCCTCCTCTCTCTTCCTCCTCTCTCTTCCTCTTTTCTTTTCCTCCTCTCTCCTCTTCCTCTCTTTTCCTCCTCTCTCTTCCTCCTCTCTATTCCTCCTCTCTCTTCCTCCTCTCGCTTCCTCTTCTCTACCCCTCCTCTCTCTTCCTCCTCTCTCTTCCTCCTCTCTCTTCCTCTTCTCTTTTCCTCCTCTCTCTTCCTCCTCACTTTTCCTCCTCTCTCCTTTTCCTCTCTTCTTCCTCTCTCTTCCTCCTCTCTCTTCCTCCTCTCTCTTCCTCCTCTCTCTTCCTCCACTCTCTTCCTCCTCTCTCTTCCTCCTCCCTCTTCCTACTCTCTGTTCCTCCTCTCTCTTTTGCCTCTCTCTTCCTCCACTCTCTTCCTCCTCTGTCTTCCTCCTCTCTCCTCTTCCTCTCTCTTCCTCCTTTCTCTTCCTCCTCTCTCTTTCTCCTCTCTCTTCCTCCTCTCTCTTCCTCCTCTCTTCTCTTCCTCTCTCTTTCTCTTCCCTCTTCCTCCTTTCTCTACCACCTCTCTCTTCCTCCTCTCTCTTCTCCTCTCCCTTCCTCCTCTCTCTTCCTCCTCTCTCTTCCTCCTCTCTCTTCCTCCTCTCTCTTCCTCCTCTCTCTTCCTCTTCTCTTTTCCTCCTCTCTCCTCTTCCTCTCTCTTCCTCCTCTCTTTTCCTCCTCTCTCTTCCTCCTCTCTCTTCCTCCTCTCTCTTCGTCTTCTCTTTTCCTCCTCTCTCTTCTTCCTCTCTCTTCCTCCTTTCTCTTCCTCCTCTCTCTTTCTCCTCTCTCTCCTCCTCTCTCTTCCCCTCTCTCTTCCTCCTCTCTCTTCCCTTCTTTTCCTCCTCTCTCTTCCTCCTCACTTTTCCTCCTCTTCCTTTTTCTCTCTCCTCCTCTCTCTTCCTCCTCTCTCTTCCTCCTCTCTCTTCCTCCTCTCTCTTCCTCCTCTCGCTTCCTCCTATCTACCCCTCCTCTCTCTTCCTCCTCTCTCTCCTCCTCTCTCTTCCTCTTCTCTTTTCCTCCTCTCTCTTCCTCCTCTCTCTTTCTTCTCTCTCTTCCTCCTCTCTCTTCCTCCTCTCTTCTCTTCATCTCTCTTTCTCCTCCCTCTTCCTCCTTTCTCTTCCACCTCTCTCTTCCTGCTCTCTCTTCGTCCTCTCTCTTCCCCTCTCTCTCCCTCCTATCTCTTCCTCCTCTCTATCCTCCTCTCTCTTCCTCCTTTCTCTTTCTCCTCTCTCTTCCTCTTCTCTTTTCCTCCTCTCTCCTCTTCCTCTCCCTTCCACCTCTCACTTCCTACTACCTCTTCCTTCTCACTTTTCCTCCTCTCTCCTTTTCCTCTCTTCCTCCTCTCTCTTCCTCCTCTCTCTTCCTCCTCTCTCTTCCTCCTCTCTCTTCCTCCTCTCTCTTCCTCCTCTTTTTCCTCTCTCTTCCTCCACTCTCTTTCTCCTCTGTCTTCCTCCTCTCTCCTCTTCCTGTGTTTTCCACCTCTCTCTTCCTCCTCTCTCCTCCTCCTCTCTATTATTCCTCTCTCTTCCTCCTCTCGCTTCCTCCTCTCTACCCCTCCTCTCTCTTCCTCCTCTCTCTTCCTCCTCTCTCTTCCTCTTCTCTTTTCCTCCTCTCATCTCCTCCTCACTTTTCCTCCTCTCTCCTTTTCCTCTCTACCTCCTCTCTCTTCCTCCTCTCTCTTCCTCCTCTCTCTTCCTCCTCTCTCTTCCTCCTCTCTCTTCCTCCTCTCTCTTCTCTTCTCTTTCCTCCTCTCTCCTCTTCCTCTCTCTTCCTCCTCTCTTTTCCTCCTCTCTCTTCCTCCTCTCCCCTTTTCCACTCCCTTCCTTCTCTCTACTCTTCCTCTGTCTTCCACCTCGCTCTTCCTCCTCTCTCTTCCTCTTCTCTTTTCCTCCTCTCTCCTCTTCCTCTCTCTTCCTCCTCTCTCTTCCTCCTCTCTCTTCCTCCTGTCCCTCCTGCTCTCTCTTTCTCCTCTCTATTCCTCCTCTCTCTTTCTCCTCTCTTCTCTTCCTCTCTCTTTCTACTCCCTCTTCCTCCTTTCTCTTCCACCTCTCTCTTCCTCCACTCTCTTCCTCCTCTGTCTTCCACGTCTCTCTTTCTCCTCTCTCTTCCTCCTCTCTCTTCCTCCTCTCTCTTCCTCCTCTCTCTTCCTGCTCTCTCTTCCTCCACAAAATTTCCTTCTCTCTCCTTTTCCTCTCTTCCTCCTCTCTCTTCCTCCTCTCTCTTCCTCCTCTCTCTTCCTCCTCTCTCTTCGTCTTCTCTTTTCCTCCTCTCTCCTCTTCCTCTCTCTTCCTCCTTTCTCTTCCTCCTCTCTCTTTCTCCTCTCTCTCCCTCTCTCTCTTCCCCTCTCTCTTCCTCCTCTCTCTTCCTCCTCACTTTTCCTCCTCTCTCCTTTCCTCTCTTCCTCCTCTCTCTTCTTCCTCTCTCTTCTCCTCTCTCCTCCTCCTCTTTTTCCTCTCTCTTCCTCCACTCTTTTCCTCCTCTGTCTTCCTCCTCTCTCCTCTTCTCTGTTTTCCACCTCTCTCTTCCTCCTCTCTCTCCTCCTCTCTATTCCTCCTCTCTCTTCCTCCTCTCGCTTCCTCCTCTCTACCCCTCCTCTCTCTTCCACGTCTCTCTTCCTCCTCTCTCTTCCTCCTCTCTCTTCCTCCTCTCTCTTCCTGCTCTCTCTTCCTCCACAAAATTTCCTTCTCTCTCCTTTCCTCTCTACCTCCTCTCTCTTCTCCTCTCTCTTCCTCCTCTCTCTTCCTCCTCTCTCTTTCTCCTCTCTCTTCCTCCCCTCTCTTTTTCCTCTCTCTTCTCCACTCTCTTCCTCCTCTGTCTTCCTTCTCTATCGTCTTCCGCTGTCTTCCACCTCTCTCTTCCTCCTCTCTCTTCCTCCTCTCTCTTCCTCCTCTCTCTTCCTCTTCTCTTTTCCTCCTCTCTCCTCTTCCTCTCTTTTCTCCTCTCTCTTCCTCCTCTGTATTCCTCCTCTCTCTTCCTCCTCTCGCTTCCTCTTCTCTACCCCTCCTCTCTCTTCCTCCTCTCTCTTCTCCTCTCTCTTCCTCTTCTCTTTTCCTCCTCTCTCTTCCTCCTCACTTTTCCTCCTCTCTCCTTTTCCTCTCTTCCTCTCTCTTCCTCCTCTCTCTTCCTCCTCTCTCTTCCTCCACTCTCTTCCTCCACTCTCTTCCTCCTCTCTCTTCCTCCTCCCTCTTCCTACTCTCTGTTCCTCCTCTCTCTTTTGCCTCTCTCTTCCTCCAATCTCTTCCTCCTCTGTCTTCCTCCTCTCTCTCTTCCTCTCTCTTCCTCCTTTCTCTTCCTCCTCTCTCTTTCTCTCTCTCTTCCTCCTCTCTCTTCCTCCTCTCTTCTCTTCTCTCTCTTTCTCTTCCTCTTCCTCCTTTCTCTACCACCTCTCTCTTCCTCCTCTCTCTTCCTACTCTCCCTTCCTCCTCTCTCTTCTCCTCTCTCTTCCTCCTCTCTCTTCCTCCTCTCTCTTCCTCCTCTCTCTTACTCTTCTCTTTTCCTCCTCTCTCCTCTTCCTCTCTCTTCCTCCTCTCTTTTCCTCCTCTCTCTTCCTCCTCTCCCCTTTTCCACTCCCTTCCTTCTCTCCTCTTCCTCTGTCTTCCACCTCTTCTTCCTCTCTCTCTTCCTCTTCTTTTTCCTCCTCTCTCCTCTTCCTCTCTCTTCCTCCTCTCTCTTCCTCCTCTCTCTTCTTCCTCTCCCTTCCTCCTCTCTCTTTCTCTTCTCTCTTCCTCCTCTCTCTTCCTCCTCTCTTCTCTTCCTCTCTCTTTCTACTCCCTCTTCCTCCTTTCTCTTCCACCTCTCTCTTCCTCCACTCTCTTCCTCCTCTGTCTTCCACGTCTCTCTTTCTCCTCTCTCTTCCTCCTCTCTCTTCCTCCTCTCTCTTCCTCCTCTCTCTTCCTGCTCTCTCTTCCTCCACAAAATTTCCTCGTCTCTCCTTTTCCTCTCTTCCTTCTCTCTCTTCCTCCTCTCTCTTCCTCCTCTCTCTTCGTCTTCTCTTTTCTCCTCTCTCCTCTTCCTCTCTCTTCCTCCTTTCTCTTCCTCCTCTCTCTTCTCCTCTCTCTCCCTCCTCTCTCTTCCCCTCTCTCTTCCTCCTCTCTCTTCCCCTTCTCTTTTCCTCCTCTCTCTTCCTCCTCACTTTTCCTCCTCTTTCCTTTTCCTCTCTTCCTCCTCTCTCTTCTCCTCTCTCTTCCTCCTCTTTTCCTCTCTCTTCTCCACTCTCTTCCTCTCTGTCTTCCTCTTCTCTCCTCTTCCTCTGTTTTCCACCTCTCTCTTCCTCCTCTCTCCTCCTCCTCTCTATTCCTCTCTCTCTTCCTCCTGTCCCTTCCTCTTCTCTACCCTCCTCTCTCTTCCACGTCTCTCTTTCTCCTCTCTCTTCTCCTCTCTCTTCCTCCTCTCTCTTCCTCCTCTCTCTTCCTGCTCTCTCTTCCTCCACAAAATTTCCTTCTCTCTCCTTTTCCTCTCTACCTCCTCTCTCTTCCTCCTCTCTCTTCCTCCTCTCTCTTCCTCCTCTCTCTTTCTCCTCTCTCTTCCTCCCCTCTCTTTTTCCTCTCTCTTCCTCCACTCTCTTCCTCCTCTGTCTTCCTTCTCTATCGTCTTCCGCTGTCTTCCACCTCTCTCTTCTCCTCTCTCTTCCTCCTCTCTCTTCCTCCTCTCTCTTCCTCTTCTCTTTTCCTCCTCTCTCCTCTTCCTCTCTTTTCCTCCTCTCTCTTCCTCCTCTCTATTCCTCCTCTCTCTTCCTCCTCTCGCTTCCTCTTCTCTACCCCTCCTCTCTCTTCCTCCTCTCTCTTCCTCCTCTCTCTTCCTCTTCTCTTTTCCTCCTCTCTCTTCCTCCTCACTTTCCTCCTCTCTCCTTTTCCTCTCTTCCTCCTCTCTCTCCTCCTCTCTCTTCCTCCTCTCTCTCCTCCTCTCTCTTCCTCCACTCTCTTCCTCCTCTCTCTTCTCCTCCTCTTCCTACTCTCTGTTCCTCCTCTCTCTTTGCCTCTCTCTTCCTCCACTCTCTTCCTCCTCTGTCTTCCTCCTCTCTCCTCTTCCTCTCTCTTCCTCCTCTCTCTTCTCCTCTCTCTTTCTCCTCTCTCTTCCTCCTCTCTCTTCCTACTCTCTTCTCTTCCTCTCTCTTTCTCTTCCTCTTCCTCCTTTCTCTACCACCTCTCTCTTCCTCTCTCTCTTCCTCCTCTCTCTTCCTCCTCTCTCTTCCTCCTCTCTCTTCCTCCTCTCTCTTCCTCTTCTCTTTTCCTCCTCTCTCCTCTTCCTCTCTCTTCCTCCTCTCTTTTCCTCCTCTCTCTTCCTCCTCTCCCTTTTCCACTCCCTTCCTTCTCTCTCCTCTTCCTCTGTCTTCCACTCTCTCTTCCTCCTCTCTCTTCCTCTTCTCTTTTCCTCCTCTCTCCTCTTCCTCTCTTTCCTCCTCTCTCTTCCTCCTCTCTCTTGCTCCTCTCCTTCCTCCTCTCTCTTTCTCCTCTCTCTCCTCCTCTCTCTTCCTCCTCTCTTCTCTTCCTCTCTCTTTCTACTCCCTCTTCCTCCTTTCTCTCCACCTCTCTCTTCCTCCACTCTCTTCCTCCTCTGTCTTCCACGTCTCTCTTTCTCCTCTCTCTTCCTCCTCTCTCTTCCTCCTCTCTCTTCCTCCTCTCTCTTCCTGCTCTCTCTTCCTCCACAAAATTCCTCCTCTCTCCTTTCCTCTCTTCCTCCTCTCTCTTCCTCCTCTCTCTTCCTCCTCTCTCTTCGTCTTCTCTTTTCCTCCTCTCTCCTCTTCCTCTCTCTTCCTCCTCTCTCTTCCTCCTGTCTCTTTCTCTCTCTCTCCCTCCTCTCTCTTCCCCTCTCTCTTCCTCCGCTCTCTTCCCCTTCTCTTTTCCTCCTCTCTTCTCTCACTTTTCCTCCTCTCTCCTTTTCCTCTCTTCCTCCTCTCTCTTCCTCCTCTCTCTTCCTCCTCTCTCTTCCTCCTCGCTCTTCCTCCTCTCGCTTCCTCCTATCTACCCCTCCTCTCTCTTCCTCCTCTCTCTTCCTCCTCTCTCTTCCTCTTCTCTTTTCCTCCTCTCTCTTCCTCCTCTCTCTTCCTCCTCTCTCTTCCTCCTCTCTCTTCCTCCTCTCTCTTTCTCCTCTCTCTTCCTCTTCTCTTTCCTCCTCTCTCTTCTCCTCTCTCTTCCTCCTCTCTCTCTCCTCTCTCTTCCTCCTCTCTCTTTCTCCTCTCTCTTCCTCCTCTCTCTTCCTCCTCTCTTCTCTTCCTCTCTCTTTCTCTTCCTCTTCTCCTTTCTCTTCCACCTCTCTCTTCCTGCTCTTTCTTCGTCCTCTCTCTTCCCCTCTCTCTCCCTCCTATTTCTTCCTCCTCTATATTCCTCCTCTCTCTTCCTCCTTTCTCTTTCTCCTCTCTCTTCCTCTTCTCTTTTCCTCCTCTCTCCTCTTCCTCTCCCTTCCACCTCTCACTTCCTACTATCTCTTCCTTCTCACTTTCGTCCTCTCTCCTTTATCCTATCTCTCCTCTCTCTTCCTCCTCTCTCTTCCTCCTCTCTCTTCCTCCTCTCTCTTCCTCCTCTCTCTTCCTCCTCTCTCTTCCTCCTCTCTCTTCCTTCTCTTTCCTCCTCTCTCCTCTTCCTCTCTCTTCCTTCTCTCTTTTCCTCCTCTCTCTTCCTCCTCTCCCCTTTTCCACTCCCTTCCTTCTCTCTACTCTTCCTCTGTCTTCCACCTCGCTCTTCCTCCTCTCTCTTCCTCTTCTCTTTCTCCTCTCTCCTCTTCCTCTCTCTTCCTCCTCTCTCTTCCTCCTCTCTCTTCCTCCTGTCCCTTCCTCTCTCTCTTTCTCCTCTCTCTTCCTCCTCTCTCTTCCTCCTCTCTCTCTTCCTCTCTCTTTCTACTCCTCTTCTCCTTCTCTTTCACCTCTCTCTTCTCCACTCTCTTCCTCCTCGTCTTCCACGTCTCTCTTCTCCTCTCTCTTCCTCCTCTCTCTTCTCCTCTCTCTTCCTCCTCTCTCTTCCTGCTCTCTCTTCCTCACAAATTTCTCCTCTCTCCTTTTCCTCTCTTCCTCCTCTCTCTTCCTCCTCTCTCTTCCTCCTCTCTCTTCGTCTTCTCTTTTCCTCCTCTCTCCTCTTCCTCTCTCTTCCTCCTTTCTCTTCCTCCTCTCTCTTTCTCCTCTCTCTCCTCCTCTCTCTTCCCCTCTCTCTTCCTCCGCTCTCTTCCCCTTCTCTTTTCCTCCTCTCTCTTCCTCCTCACTTTTCCTCCTCTCTCCTTTTCCTCTCTTCCTCCTCTCTCTTCCTCCTCTCTCTTCCTCCTCTCTCTTCCTCCTCGCTCTTCCTCCTCTCGCTTCCTCCTATCTACCCTCCTCTCTCTTCCTCTCTCTCTTCCTCCTCTCTCTTCCTCTTCTCTTTTCCTCCTCTCTCTTCCTCCTCTCTCTTCTCCTCTCTCTTCCTCCTCTCTCTTCCTCCTCTCTCTTTCTCCTCTCTCTTCCTCCTCTCTCTTCCTCCTCTCTTCTCTTCCCTCTCTTTCTCTTCCCTCTTCCTCCTTTCTCTTCCACCTCTCTCTTCCTGCTCTCTCTTCGTCCTCTCTCTTCCCCCTCTCTCTCCCTCCTATTTCTTCCTCCTCTATATCCTCCTCTCTCTTCCTCCTTTCTCTTTCTCCTCTCTCTTCCTCTTCTCTTTTCCTCCTCTCTCCTCTTCCTCTCCTTCCACCTCTCACTTCCTACTATCTCTTCCTACTCACTTTTCCTCCACTCTCCTTTTCCTCTCTTCCTCTCTCTCTTCCTCCTCTCTCTTCCTCCTCTCTCTTCCTCCTCTCTCTTCCTCCTCTCTCTTCCTCCTCTTTTCCTCTCTCTTCCTCCACTCTCTTCCTCCTCTGTCTTCCTCCTCTCTCCTCTTCCTCTGTTTTCCACCTCTCTCTTCCTCCTCTCTCCTCCTCCTCTCTATTCTCCTCTCTCTTCCTCCTCTCGCTTCCTCCTCTCCACCCCTCCTCTCTCTTCCTCCTCTCTATTCCTCTTCTCTCTTCCTCTTCTCTTTCCTCTTCTCTTTCTCCTCTCTCCTCTTCCTCTCTTTTCCTCCTCTCTCTTCCTCCTCTCTATTCTTCCTTTCTCTTCCTCCTCTCGCTTCCTCTTCTCTACCCTCCTCTCTTCCTCCTCTCTCTTCCTCCTCTCTCTTCCTCCTCTCTCTTTCTCTTCTCTTTTCCTCCTCTCTCTTCCTCTCACTTTTCCTCCTCTCTCATTTTCCTCTCTTCCTCCTCTCTCTTCCTCCTCTCTCTTCCTCCTCTCTCTTCTCCTCTCTCTTCCTCCTCTCACTTCCTCCTCTCTTCTCTTCCTCTCTCTTTCTCTTCCCTCTTCCTCCTTTCTCTACCACCTCTCTCTTCCTCCTCTCTCTTCTCCTCTCTCTTCCTCTCTCTTCCTCCTCTCTCTTTCTCTTCTCTTTCCTATCCTCTCTTCTTCCTCTCTCATCCTCCTCTCTCTTCCTCCTCTCTCTTCCTCCTCTCTCTTCCTCCTCTCTCTTCCTACTCTCTCTTTCTCCTCTCTCTTCTCTTCTCTTTTCCTATTCTCTCCTCTTCCTCTCTCATCCTCCTCTCTCTTCCTCCTCTCGCTTCCTCCTCTCATTTCCTCCTCTCTCTTCCTCTTCTCTTTTCCTCCTCTCCTCTTCCTCTCTCTTCCTCCTCTCTCTTCCTCCTCTCTCTTCCTCCTCTCTCCTCCTCTCTTTTCCTTCTCTCTCTTCCTCCTCTCCCCTTTCCTCTCACTTCCTTTTCTCTCATTTTCCTTTCTCTTCCTCCTCTCTTTTCCTCCTCTATTATTCTCCTCTCTCTTCCTCCTCTCTCTTCCTCCTCTCTCTTCCTCCTCTCTCTTCCTCCACTCTCTTCTCCTCTCTCTTCCTCATCTCTCTTCCTCCTCTCTCTTCCTCCTCTCTTTTCCTCCTCTCTCTTCCTCTTCTCCCCTTTTCCACTCTCTTCCTTCTCTCTCCTCTTCTTCTGTCTTTCACCTCTCACTTCCTTCTCTACTTCCTCCTCTCTTTTCCTCCTCTCTCTTCCTCCTCTCTCTTCCTCCTCTCTCCTTTTCCTCTCTATCCTCCTCTCTCTTCCTCCACTCTCTTTCTCCTCTCTTTTCCTCCTCCTCTTCCTCCTCTCCCTTTTCCTCTCTCTTCCTCCTCTCTCCTTTTCCTCTTTCTTCATCTTTCTCTTCCTCATTTCTCTTCCTCCTCTCTTCCTCCTCTCTCTTTCTCCTCTCTTTCCTCCTTCTCATTCCCCCCATCTTATTTTCCACTCTCTTCCTCTTCTCTCATTTCTTCTCTCTTCCTCCTCTCTCTTCTCCTCTCTCTTCCTCCTCTGTCTTCATTCTCTCTCTTCCTCCTCTCTCATTCTCCTCTCTCCCCTCACCTCCCCCTCCTCCTCTCTCTTCCTCCTCTCTCTTCCACCTCTCGCTTTGTCCTCTCTACCCCTCCTCTCTCTTCCTCCTCTCTCTTCCTCCTCTCTCTTCCTCACTCTCTTCCTCCTTTGTCTTCCTTCTCTCTCCTCTTCCTCTCTCTTTTTCCTCCCCCTTCCTCCTTTCTCTTCCACCTCTCTCTTCCTCCTCCCTCTTCATCTTCTCTCTTCCTCCTCTCTCTTCGTCGTCTCTCTTCCTCCTCTCTCTTCCTGTTCTCTTTCCTCCTCTCTACTCTTCCTCTCTCTTCCTCCTCTCTCTTCCTCCTCTCTCTTTCTCCTCTCTCTTCCTCCTCTCTCTTCCTCCTCTCTTCTCTTCCTCTCTCTTTTTCCTCCCCTTCCTCCTTTCTCTTCCACCTCTCTCTTCCTCCTCTCTCTTCCTCCTCTCTCTTCCTCTTCTCTTTTCCTCCTCTCTCCTCTTCCTCTCTTTTTCTCCTCTCTCTTCCTCCTCTCTCTTCCTCCTCTCTTTTCTCCTCTCTCTTCTCCTCTCTATTCCTCCTCTCTTCTCTTCCTCTCTCTTTCTCCTCCCCCTTCCTCCTTTCTCTCCACCTCTCTCTTCCTCCTCTCTCTTCCTCCTCTCTCTTCCTCCTCTCTACCCTCCTCTCTCTTCCTCCTCTCTCCTCCTCCTCTCTCTTCCTCTTCTCTTTTCCTCCTCTCACTTCCTCCTCACTTTTCCTCCTCTCTCCTTTTCCTCTCTACCTCCTCTCTCTTCCTCCTCTCTCTTCCTCCTCTCTCTTCCTCCTCTCTCTTCTCCTCTCTCTTCCTCCTCTCTCTTTTTCCTCTCTCTTCCTCACTCTCTTCCTCCTCTGTCTTCCTTCTCTATCCTCTTCCTCTGTCTTCCACCTCTCTCTTCCTCCTCTGTCTTCCTTCTCTCTCTTTCTCCTCTCTCTTCCTCCTCTCTCTTCCTCTTCTCTTTTCCTCCTCTCTCCACTTCCTCTCTCTTCTCCTCTCTCTTCCTCCTCTCTCTTTCTCCTCTCTCTTCCTCCTCTCTCTTCCTCCTCTCTTCTCTTCTTCTCTCTTTCTCCTCTCTCTTCCTCCTCTACCCCTCCTCTCTCTTCCTCCTCTCTCTTCCTCTTCTCTCTTCCTCTTTTCTTTCCTCCTCTCTCTCTTCCTCTCTTTTCCTCCTCTCTCTTCCTCCTCTCTATTCCTCCTCTCTCTTCCTCCTCTCGCTTCCTCTTCTCTACTCCTCCTCTCTCTTCCTCCTCTCTCTTCCTCCTCTCTCTTCCTCTTCTCTTTTCCTCCTCTCTCTTCCTCCTCACTTTTCCTCCTCCCTCCTTTTCCTCTCTTCCTCCTCTCTCTTCCTCCTCTCTCTTCCTCCTCTCTCTTCCTCCTCTCTCTTCCTCCTCTCTCTTCCTCCTCTCTCTTTTTCCTCTCATTTCCTCCACTCTCTTCCTCCTCTGTCTTCCTTCTCTCTCCTCTTCCTCTGTCTTCCTCCTCTCTTTTACTCCTCTCTCTTCCTTCTCACTTTTCCTCCTA
>NW_027436535.1:0-44754 GCF_031877795.1 Strix aluco
TACCTCTCTCTTCCTCCTCTCTCTTCCTCCTTTCTTTTCCTCCTCTCTCCTCTTCCTCTCTCTTCCTTCTCTCTCTTCCTTCTCTCTCTTTCTCCCGTCTCTTCCTCCTCTCTCTTCCTCCTCTCTTCTCTTCCTCTCTCTTTCTCCCACCTCTGCCTCCTTTCTCTTCCTCCTCTCTCTTCCTCCTCTCGCTTCCTCCTCTCTACCCCTCCTCTCTCTTCCTGCTCTCTCTTCCTCCTCTCTCTTCCTCCTCTCTCTTCCGCCTCTCTACCCCTACTCTCTCTTCCTCCTCTCTCTTCCTCCTCTCTCTTCCTCTTCTCTTTTCCTCCTCTCGCTTCCTCCTCTCTACCCCTCCTCTCTCTTCCTTCTCTGTCTTCCTCCTCTCTCTTCCTCGACTCTCTTTCTCCCCTCTCTTCCCCCTCTCTCTTCCTCCTCTCTCTTCCACCTCTCTTTTCCTCCTCTCTCTTCCTCCACTCTCTTCCTGCTCTCTCTTCCTCTTCTCTTTTCCTCCTCTCTCCTCTTCCTCTCTCTTCCTCCTTTCTCTTTCTCCTCTCTCTTCCTCCTCTCTCATCCTCCTCTTGCTTCCTCTTCTCTACCCCTCCTCTCTCTTCCTCCTCTCTCTTCCTCTTCTCTCTTCCTCCTCTCTCTTCCTCCTCTCTTTTCCTCCTCTCTCTTCCTCCTCTCCCCTTTTCCTATCTCTTCCTTCTCTCTCCTCTTCCTCTGTCTTCCACCTCTCTCTTCCTCCTTTCTCTTCCTCTTCTCTTTTCCTCCTCTCTCCTCTTCCTCTCTCTTCCTTCTCTCTCTTCCTCCTCTCTCTTTCTCCCGTCTCTTCCTCCTCTCTCTTCCTCGTCTCTTCTCTTCCTCTCTCTTTCTCCTCCCTCTGCTTCGTTTCTCTTCCTCCTCTCTCTTCCTCCTCTCGCTTCCTTCTCTCTATCCCTCCTCTCTCTTCCTCCTCTCTCTTCCTCCTTTCTCTTCCTCCTCTCTCTTCCTCCTCTCGCTTCCTCCTCTCTACCCCTCCTCTCTCTTCCTCCTCTCTCTTCCTCCTCTCTCTCCTCTCTCTTTCTCTTCCGCCTCTCTACCCCTCCTCTCTCTCCTCCTCTCTCTTCCTCCTCTCTCTTCCTCTTCTCTTTTCCTCCTCTCTCCTCTTCCTCTCTCTTCCTCCTCTCTCTTCCTCCTCTCTCTTCCTCCTCTCGCTTCTTCCTCTCGCTTACGCCTCTCTACCCCTCCTCTCTCTTCCTCCTCTCTCTTCCTCCTCTCTCTTCCTCCTCTCCCTTCCTCCTCTCCCTTTTTCCTCTCTCTTCCACATCTCTCTTCCACATCTCTCTCCTCCTCTCTCTTCCTCCTCTCTCTCCCTCCTCTCTCTTTCTCCTCTCTCTTCTTCCTCTCTCTTCCTCCTCTCTTCTCTTCCTCTTTCTTCTCCCTCTTCCTCCTTTCTCTTACACCTCTCTCTTCCTCCACTCTATTCCTCCTCTCTCTTCCTCCTCTCTGTTCCTCCTCTCGCTTCCTCCTCTCTACCTCTCCTCTCTCTTCCTCCTCTCTCTTCCTCTTCTCTTTTCCTCCTCTCTCCTCTTCCTCTCTCTTCCTCCTCTCTCTTCCTCCTGTCGCTTCCTCCTCTCTACCCCTCCTCTCTCTTCCCCCTCTCTCTTCCTCCTCTCTCTTCCCCTTCTCTTTTTTTCTTCTCTCTTCCTCCCCACTTTTCCTCCACTCTCCTTTTCCTCTCTTCCTCCTCTCTCTTCCTTCTCTCTCTTCCTCCTCTCTCTTCCTCCTCTCTACTCCTCCTCTCTCTTCCTCCTCTCTCTTCCTCCTCTCTCTTTCTCTTCTCTTTTCCTCCTCTATCCTCTTCCTCTCTCTTCCTCCTCTCTCTTCCTCCTCTCTCTTCCTCCTCTCGCTTCCTCCTCTCGCTTACTCCTCTCTACCCCTCCTCTCTCTTCCTCCTCTCTCTTCCTCCTCTCTCTTCCTCCTCTCCCTTCCTCCTCTCCCTTTTTCCTCTCTCTTCCACATCTCTCTTCCTCCTCTCTCTTCCTCCTCTCTCTTCCTCCTCTCTCTTCCTCCTCTCTCTTTCTCCTCTCTCTTACTCCTCTCTCTTCCTCCTCTCTTCTCTTCCTCTCTCTTTCTCCTCCCTCTTCCTCCTTTCTCTTCCACCGCTCTCTTCCTCCACTCTATTCCTCCTCTCTCTTCCTCCTCTCTGTTCCTCCTCTCGCTTCCTCCTCTCTACCCCTCCTCTCTCTTCCTCCTCTCTTTTCCTCCTCTCTCTTTCTCTTCTCTTTTCCTCCTCTCTCCTCTTTCTCTCTCTTCCTCCTTTCTCTTCCTCCTCTCGCTTCCTCCTCTCTACCCCTCCACTCTCTTCCCCCTCTCTCTTCCTCCTCTCTCTTCCCCTTCTCTTTACCTCGTCTCTCTTCCTCACCACTTTTCCTCCACTCTCCTTTCCTCTCTTCCTCCTCTCTTCCCCTCTCTTCCACCTCTCTCTTCCTCCTCTCTCTTCCTCCTCTCTCTTCCTCCTCTCGCGTCCTCCTCTCGCTTCCTCCTCTATACCCCTCCTCTCTCTTCCTTCTCTGTCTTCCTCCTCTCTCTTCCTCCTTTCTCTTTCTCCTCTCTCTTCCTCCTCTCTCTTCCTCTTCTCTCTTCCTTCACTCTCTTCCTCCTCTCTCTTCCTCCTCTCTCTTCCTCCTCTCTCTTCCTCCTCTCTCTTCCTCTTCTCTTTTCCTCCTCTCTCCTCTTCCTCTCTCTTCCTCCTTTCTCTTCCTCCTTTCTCTTCTTCCTCTCTCTTCCTCTTCTCTCTTCTCTCTTCCTACTTTCTTTTCCTCCTATCTCTTCCTCCTCTCCCCTTTTCCCCTCTCTTCCTTCTCTCTCTTCTTCCTCTGTCTTCCACATCTCTCTTTCTCCTCTCTCTTCCTCCTCTCTCTTCCTCCTCTCTTCTCTTCCTCTCTCTTTCTCCTCCCTCTTCCTCCTTTCTCTTCCACCTCTCTCTTCCTACACTCTTTTCCTCCTCTCTCTTCCTCCTCTCTCTTCCTCCTCTCGCTTCCTCCTCACTACCCCTCCTCTCTCTACCTCCTCTCTCTTCCTCCTCTCTCTTCCTCCTGTCTACCCCTCCTCTCTCTTCTTCCTCTCTCTTCCTCCTCTCTCTTCTCTTCTCTTTTTCTCCTCTCCCCACTTCCTCTCTCTTCCTCCTGTCTCTTCCTCCTCTCGCTTCCTCCTCTCGCTTCCTCCTCTCTACCCATCCTCTCTCTGCCTCCTCTCTCTTCCTCCTCTCTCTTCCTCCTCTCCCTTCCTCCTCTCCCTTTTTCCTCTTTCTTCCACATCTCTTTTCCTCCTGTCTCTTCTTCCTCTCTGTTCCTCCTCTCTCTTCTCCCTCTCTCTTCCTCCTCTCTCTTCTCCTCTCTCTTCCTCCTCTCTCTTCCTCCTCTCTTCTCTTCCTCTCTCTTTCTCCTCCCTCTTCCTCCTTTCTCTTCCACCTCTCTCTTCCTCCACTCTATTCCTCCTCTCTCTTCCTCCTCTCTGTTCCGCCTCTCGCTTCCTCCTCTCTACCCCTCCTCTCTCTTCCCCCTCTCTCTTTTCCTCCTCTCTCTTCCCCTTCTCTTTTACTCCTCTCTCTTCCTCCCCAATTTTCCTCCACTCTCCTTTTCCTCTCTTCCTCCTCTCTCTTCCTCCTCTCTCTTCCTCCTCTCTCCTTCTCCTCTCTCTTCCTCCTCTCTCTTCCTCCTCTCTTCTCTTCCTCTCTCTTTCTCCTCCCTCTTCCTCCTTTCTCTTCCACCTCTCTCTTCCTCCTCTTTCTTCCTCCTCTCTCTGCCTCCTCTCTACTCCTCCTCTCTCTTCCTCCTCTCTCTTCCTCCTCTCTCTTCCTCTTCTCTTTTCCTCCTCTCTCCTCTTCCTCTCTCTTCCTCCTCTCTCTTCCTCCTCTCTAATCCTCCTCTCTCTTCCTCCTCTCTCTTCCTTCTCTCTCTTCCTCTTCTCTTTTCCTTCTCTCTCCTCTTCCTCTCTCTTCCTCCTCTCTCTTCCTCCTCTCGCTTCCTCCTCTCGCTTCGTCCTCTCTACCCCTCCTCTCTCTTCATCCACTCTCTTCCTCCTCTCTCTTCCTCCTCTCCCTTCCTCCTGTCCCTTTTTCCTCTCTCTTCCACATCTCTCTTCCTCCTCTCTCTTCCTCCTCTCTCTTTCTCCTCTCTCTTCCTCCTATTTCTCTCTCCTCTCTCTTTTTCCTCTCTCTTCCTCCACTCTCTTCCTTATCTGTCTTCATTCTCTCTCCTCTTCCTCTGTCTTCCACCTCTCTCTTCCTCCTCTCTCTACCTCCTCTCTCTTCCTCCTCTCTCTTCCTCTTCTCTCCTCCTCCTCTCTCTTCCTCCTCTCTTTTCCTCCTCTCCTCTCTTTCTCCTCTCCCCTTTACCTCTCTCTTCCTTCTCTCTCCTCTTCCTCTGTCTTCCACCTCTGTCTTCCTCCTCTCTCTTCCTCTTCTCTTTTTCTCCTCTCTCCTCTTACTCTCTCTTCCTTCTCTCTATTCCTCCTCTCTTTTCTCCTCTCTCTTCCTCATCTCTCTTCCTCCTCTCTTCTCTTCCTCTCTCTTTCTCCTCCCTCTTCCTCCTTTCTCTTCCTCTTCTCTCTTCCTCCTCTCGCTTCTTCCTCTCTACCCATCCTCTCTCTGCCTCCTCTCTCTTCCTCCTCTCTCTTCCTCCTCTCCCTTCCTCCTCTCCCTTTTTCCTCTCTCTTCCACATCTCTCTTCCTCCTGTCTCTTCCTCCTCTCTCTTTTTCCTCCCTCTTCCTCCTTTCTCTTCCACCTCTCTCTTCCTCCACTCTATTCCTCCTCTCTCTTCCTCCTCTCTGTTCCTCCTCTCGCTTCCTCCTCTCTACCCCTCCTCTCTCTTCTTCCTCTCTCTTCCTCCTCTCTCTTCCTCTTCTCTTTTCCTCCTCTCTCCTCTTCCTCTTTCTTCCTCCTCTCCCTTCCTCCTCTCGCTTCCGCCTATCTACCCCTCCTCTCTCTTCCCTCTCTCTCTTCCTCCTCTCTCTTCCCCTTCTCTTTTCCTCCTCTCTCTTCCTCCCCACTTTTCCTCCACTCTCCTTTTCCTCTCTTCCTCCTCTCTCTTCCTCCTCTCTCTTCCTCCTCTCTCTTCCTACTCTCTCTCCCTCCTCTCTCTTTTTCCTCTCTCTTACTCCACTCTCTTCCTCCTCTATCTTCTTTCTCTCTCCTCTTCCTCTGTCTTCCACCTCTCTCTTCCTCATCTCTCTTTCTCCTCTCTCTTCCTCCTCTCTCCTCCTCCTCTCTCTTCCTCTTCTCTTTTCCTCCTATCTCCTCTTCCTCTCTTTTCCTCCTCTCTCTTCCTCCTCTCTCTTCCTCCTCTCTTCTCTTCCTCTCTCTTTCTCCTCTCTCTTCCTCCTTTCTCTTCCACCTCTCTCTTCCTCCTCTCTCTTCCTCCTCTCTCTTCCTCCTCTCTCTTCCTCCTCTCTAACCCTCCTCTCTCTTCCTCCTCTCTCTTCCTACTCTCGCTTCCTCCTCTCGCTTCCTCCTCTCGCTTCCTCCTCTCTACCCCTCCTCTCTCTTCCTTCTCTGTCTTCCTCCTCTCTCTTCCTCCTCTCTCTTTCTCCTCTCTCTTCCTCCTCTCTCTTCCTCCGCTCTCTTCCTCCTCTCTCTTCCTCCTCTCTCTTCCTCCACTCTCTTCCTCCTCTCTCTTCCTCTTCTCTTTTCCTCCTCTCTCCTCTTCCTTTCTCTTCCTCCTTTCTCTTCCTCCTCTCTCTTCCTTCTCTCTCATCCTCCTCTTGCTTCCTCTTCTCTACCCCTCCTCTCTCTTCCTCCTCTCTCTTCTTCCTCTCTTTTCCTCCTCTCTCTTCCTCCTCTCCCCTTTTCCTCTCTCTTCCTTCTCTCTCCTCTTCCTCTCTCTTCCTTATCTCTCTTCCTCCTTTCTCTTCTTCCTCTCTCTTCCTCCTCTCGCTTCCTCCTCTCTACCCATCCTCTCTCTTCCTCCTCTCTCTTCCTCCTCTCTCTTCCTCCTCTCTCTTCCTCCTCTCTCTTCCTCCTCTCTCTTCCTCTTCTCTTTTCCTCCTCTCTCCTCTTCCTCTCTCTTCCTCCTCTCTCTTCCTCCTCTCTCTTCCTCCTCTCTCTCCCTGCTCTCTCTTTTTCCTCTCTCTTACTCCACTCTCTTCCTCCTCTGTCTTCTTTCTCTCTCCTCTTCCTCTTTCTTCCACCTCTCTCTTCCTCCTCTCTCTTCCTCATCTCTCTTCCTCATCTCTCTTCCTCCTCTCTCTTCCTCCTCTCTCCTCCTCCTCTCTCCTCCTCCTCTCTCTTCCTCTTCTCTTTTCCTCCTCTCTCCTCTTCCTCTCTCTTCCACGTCTCTCTTCCTCCTCTCTCTTTCTCCTCTCTCTTTCTCCTCTCTCTTCCTCCTCTCTACCCCTCCTCTCTCTTCCTCCTCTCTCTTCCTCCTCTCTCTTCCTCTTCTCTTTTCCTCCTCTCTCCTCTTCCTCTCTCTTCCTCCTCTCTCTTCCTCCTCTCTAATCCTCCTCTCTCTTCCTCCTCTCTCTTCCTACTCTCGCTTCCTCCTCTCGCTTCCTCCTCTCTACCCCTCCTCTCTCTTCCTTCTCTGTCTTCCTCCTCTCTCTTCCTCCTCTCTCTTTCTCCTCTCTCTTCCTCCTCTCTCTTTCTACGCTCTCTTCCTCCTCTCTCTTCCTCCTCTCTCTTCCTCCACTCTCTTCCTCCTCTCTCTTCCTCTTCTCTTTTCCTCCTCTCTCCTCTTCCTCTCTCTTCCTCCTTTCTCTTCCTCCTCTCTCTTCCTCCTCTTTCTTCCTACTCTCTCTGCCTCCTTTCTACCCCTCCTCTCTCTTCCTCCTCTCTCTTCCTGCTCTGTCTTCCTCTTCTTTTCCTCCTCTCTCCTCTTCCTCTCTTTTCCTCCTCTCTTTTCCTCCTCTGTCTTCCACCTCTCTCTTTCTCCTCTCTCTTCCTCCTCTCTCTTCCTCCACTCTCTTCCTCCTCTCTCTTCCCCCTCTCTCTTCCTCCTCACATTTCCTCCTCTCTCCTTTTCCTCTCTTCCTCCTCTCTCTTCCTCCTCTCTCTTCCTCCTCTCTCTTCCTCCTCTCTCTTCCTCTTCTCTTTTCCTCCTCTCTCGTCTTCCTCTCTCTTCCTCCTCTCTCTTCCTCCTCTCTAATCCTCCTCTCTCTTCCTCCTCTCTTTCTCCTCTCTCTTCCTCTTCTCTTTTCCTCCTCTCTCCTCTTCCTCTCTCTTTTTCCTCTGTCTTCCTCCACTGTCTTCCTCCTCTGTCTTCCACCTCTCTCTTTCTCCTCTCTCTTCCTCCTCTCTCTTCCACAACTCTCTTCCTCCTCTCTCTTCCCCCTCTCTCTTCCTCCTCACATTTCCTCCTCTCTCCTTTTCCTCTCTTCCTCCTCTCTCTTCCTCCTCTCTCTTCCTCTTCTCTTTTTCTCCTCTCTCCTCTTCCTCACTCTTCCTCCTCTCTCTTCCTCCTCTCGCTTCCTCCTCTCTACCCCTCCTCTCTCTTCCCCCTCTCTCTTCCTCCTCTCTCTTCCCCTTCTCTTTTATTCCTCTCTCTTCCTCCCCAATTTTCCTCCACTCTCCTTTTCCTCTCTTCCTCCTCTCTCTTCCTCCTCTCTCCTCCTCCTCTCTGTTCCTCCTCTCTCTTCCTCCTCTCTCTTCCTCCTGTCTCTTCCTACTCTCTCTTCCTCCTCTCCCTTCTTCGTCTCTCTTCCTCTTCTCTTTTCCTCCTCTCTCGTCTTCCTCTCTCTTCCTCCTCTCTCTTCCTCCTCTCTTCTCTTCCTCTCTCTTTCTCCTCCCTCTTCCTCCTTTCTCTTCCACCTCTCTCTTCCTCCTCTTTCTTCCTCCTCTCTTTGCTTCCTCTCTACCCCTCCTCTCTCCTCTTCCTCTCTTTTCCTCCTCTCTTTTCCTCCTCTCTATTCATCCTCTCTCTTCCTCCTCTCTCTTCCTTCTCTCTACCCCTCCTCTCTCTTCTTCCTCTCTCTTCCTCCTCTCTCTTCCTCCTTTCTCTTCCTCTTCTCTTTTTCTCCTCTCCCCACTTCCTCTCTCTTCCTCCTCTCTCTTCCTCCTCTCTCTTCCTCCTCTCTCTTCCTCCTCTCGCTTCCTCCTCTCGCTTCCTCCTCTCTACCCATCCTCTCTCTGCCTCCTCTCTCTTCCTCCTCTCTCTTCCTCCTCTCCCTTCCTCCTCTCCCTTTTTCCTCTCTCTTCCACATCTCTCTTCCTCCTGTCTCTTCCTCCTCTCTCTTTCTCCTCCCTCTTCCTCCTTTCTCTTCCACCTCTCTCTTCCTCCACTCTATTCCTACTCTCTCTCTTTCTCCTCTCTGTTCCGCCTCTCGCTTCCTCCTCTCTACCCCTCCTCTCTCTTCCTCCTCTCTCTTCCTCCTCTCTCTTCCCCTTCTCTTTTCCTCCTCTCTCTTCCTCCCCAATTTTCCTCCACTCTCCTTTTCCTGTCTTCCTCCTCTCTCTTCCTCCTCTCTCTTCCTCCTCTCTCTTCCTCCTCTCTCTCCCTCCTCTCTCTTTTTCCTCTCTCTTTCTCCACTCTCTTCCTCATCTGTCTTCTTTCTCTCTCCTCTTCCTCTGTCTTCCACCTCTCTCTTCCTCCTCTCTCTTCCTCCTCTCTCTTCCTCCTCTCTCTTCCTCCTCTCTCTTTCTCCTCTCTCTTCCTCCTCTCTCTTCCTCTTCTCTTTTCCTCCTCTCTCCTCTTCCTCTCTCTCCCTCCTCTCTCTTCCTCCTCTCTCTACCACCTCTCTTTTCCTCCTCTCTCTTCCTCCTCTCTTCTCTTCCTCTCTCTTTCTCCTCCCTCTTCCTCCTTTCTCTTCCACCTCTCTCTTCCTCCTCCTTCTTCCTCCTCTCTCTGCCTCCTCTCTACCCCTCCTCTCTCTTCCTCCTCTCTCTTCCTCCTCTCTCTTCCTCTTCTCTTTTCCTCCTCTCTCCTCTTCCTCTCTTTTCCTCCTCTCTTTTCCTCCTCTCTATTCCTCTTCTCTCTTCCTCCTCTCGCTTCCTCCTCTCTACCCCTCCTCTCTCTTCCTCCTCTCTCTTCCTCCTCTCTGTTCCTCTTCTCTTTTCCTCCTCTCTCTTCCTCCGCACTTTTCCTCCTCTCTCCTTTTCCTCCCTTCCTCCTCTCTCTTCCTCCTCTCTCTTCCTCCTCTCTCTTCCTCCTCTCTCTTCCTCATCTCTCTTCCTCCTCTCTCGTTTTCCTCTCTCTTCCTCCACTCTATTCCTCCTCTGTCTTCCACCTCTCTCTTTCTCCTCTCTCTTCCTCCTCTCTCTTCCTCCACTCTCTTCCTCCTCTCTCTTCCCCCTCTCTCTTCTCTTCACATTTCCTCCTCTCTCCTTTTCCTCTCTTCCTCCTCTCACTTCCTCCTCTCTCTTCCTCCTCTCTCTTCCTCCTCTTTCTTCCTCTTCTCTTTTTCTCCTCTGTCCTCTTCCTCTCTCTTCCTCCTCTCTCTTCCTCCTCTCTAATCCTCCTCTCTCTTCCTCCTCTCTTTCTCCTCTCTCTTCCTCTTCTCTTTTCCTCCTCTCTCCTCTTCCTCTCTCTTTTTCCTCTGTCTTCCTCCACTCTCTTCCTCCTCTGTCTTCCACCTCTCTCTTTCTCCTCTCTCTTCCTCCTCTCTCTTCCACAACTCTCTTCCTCCTCTCTCTTCCCCCTCTCTCTTCCTCCTCACATTTCCTCCTCTCTCCTTTTCCTCTCTTCCTCCTCTCTCTTCCTCCTCTCTCTTCCTCTTCTCTTTTTCTCCTCTCTCCTCTTCCTCACTCTTCCTCCTCTCTCTTCCTCCTCTCGCTTCCTCCTCTCTACCCCTCCTCTCTCTTCCCCCTCTCTCTTCCTCCTCTCTCTTCCCCTTCTCTTTTACTCCTCTCTCTTCCTCCCCAATTTTCCTCAACTCTCCTTTTCCTCTCTTCCTCCTCTCTCTTCCTCCTCTCTCCTCCTCCTCTCTGTTCCTCCTCTCTCTTCCTCCTCTCTCTTCCTCCTGTCTCTTCCTACTCTCTCTTCCTCCTCTCCCTTCTTCGTCTCTCTTCCTCTTCTCTTTTCCTCCTCTCTCTTTCTCCTTTCTCTTCCTCCTCTTTTCTCTTTCTCTCTCTTTCTCCTCCCTCTTCCTCCTTTCTCTTCCACCTCTGTCTTCCTCCTCTCTCTTCCTCCTTTGTCTTCCTCCTCACTACCCCGCCTCTCTCTTCCTCCTCTCTCTTCCTCCTCTCTCTTCCTCTTCTCTTTTCCTCCTCTCCTCTCTTCTCTCTCTTCCTCCTCTCTCTTTCTCCTCTCTCTTCCTCCTCTCGCTTCCTCCTCTCTACCCCTCCTCTCTCTTCCTCCTCTCTCTTCCTCCTCTCTCTTCCTCTTCTCTTTTCTTTCTCTCTCTTCCTCCTCTCTCTTCCTCCTCTCTCTTCCTTCTCTCTCTTCCACCTCTCTCTTTCTCCTCTCTCTTCCAACTCTCTCTTCCTTCTCTCTCTTCCTCCTCTCTCTTCCTCCTCCCTCTTCCTCCTCTCGCTTCCTCCTCTCTCTTCCTCCTCTCTCTTCCTCCACTCTCTTCCTCCTCTGTCTTCCTTCTCTCTCCTCTTCCTCTGCTTCCTCCTCTATTTTCCTCCTCTCTCTTCCTCCTCACTTTTCCTCCTCTCTCCTTTTCCTCTCTTCCTCCTCTCTCTTCCTCCTCTCTCTTCCTCCTCTCTCTTCCTCCTCTCTCTTTCTCCTCTCTCTTCCTCCACTCTGTACCTTCTCTGTCTTCCTTCCTTCTCCTCTTCCTCTGTCTTCCACCTCTCTCTTCCTCCTCTCTCTTCCTCCTCTCTCTTCCTCCTCTCTCTTCCTCACCTCTCTTCCTCCTCTCTCTTCCTTCTCTCTTTTCCTCCTCTCTCTTCCTCCTCTCCCCTTTTCCTATCTCTTCCTTCTCTCTCCTCTTCCTCTGTCTTCCACCTCTCTCTTCCTCCTCTCTCTTCCTCTTCTCTTTTCCTCCTCTCTGCTCTTCCTCTCTCTTCCTCCTCTCTCTTCCTCCTCTCTCTTTCTCCTCTCTCTTCCTCTTCTCTCTTCCTCCTCTCTTCTCTTCCTCTCTCTTTCTCCTCCCTCTTCCTCTTTCTCTTCCTCCTCTCTCTTCCTCCTCTCTCTTCCTCCTCTCTCTTCCTCCTCTCTCTTCCTCCTCTCGCTTCCTCCTCTCTATTCCTCCTCTCTCTTCCTCCTCTCTCTTCCTCCTCTCTCTTCCTCTTCTCTTTTCCTCCTCTCTCCTCTTCCTCTCTCTTCCTCCTCTCTCTTCCTCCTCTCTACCCCTCCTCTCTCTTCCCCCTCTCTCTTCCTCCTCTCTCTTCCTCCTCTCTCTTCCTCCTCTCTCTTTCTTTTCTCTTTTCCTCCTCTCTCCTCTTCCTCTCTCTTCCTCCTTTCTCTTCCTCCTCTCTCTTTCTCCTCTCTCTTCCTCCTCTCTCCTCCTCCTCTCTTCCTCCTATCTCTTCCTCCTCTCTCTTCCTACTCTCTCTTCCTCTTCTCTTTTTCTCCTCTCTCCTCTTCCTCTCTCTTCCTCCTTTCTCTTACTCCTCTCTCTTTCTCCTCTCTCTTCCTCCTCTCTCTTCCTCCTCTATTCTTCCTCTCTCTTCCTCCTCTCTCTTCCACCTCTCTCTTCCTCCTCTCTCTTCCTCCTCTCTCTTCCTCCTCTCTCTTCCTCCTCTCTCTTCCTTTTCTCTTTTCCTCCTCTCTCCTCTTCCTCTCCCTTCCACAACTCTCTTCCCCTCTCTCTTCCTCTTCACTTTTTCTACTCTCTCCTTTTCCTCTCTTCTTCCTCTCTCTTCCTCCTCTCTCTTCGTCCTCTGTCTTCCTCCTCTCGCTTCCTCCTCTCTCTTCCTCCTCTCTTTTTCCTCTCTCTTCCTCCACTCTCTTCCTCCTCTGCCTTCCTTCTTTCTCCTCTTCCTCTGTCTTCCACCTCTCTCTTCCTCCTCTCTCTTCTCTTCTCTTTTCCTCTTCTCTCCTCTTCCTCTCTCTTCCTCCTCTCTCTTCCTCCTCTCTCTTTCTCCTCTCTCTTCCTCTTCTCTCTTCCTCCTTTCTTCTCTTCCTCTCTCTTTCTCCTCCCTCTTTCTCCTTTCTCTTTCACCTCTCTCTTTCTCCTCTCTCTTCCTCCTCTCTCTTCCTCTTCTGTTTTCCTCCTCTCTCCTCTTCCTCTCTCTTCCTCCTCTCTCTTCCTCCTCTTGCTTCCTCCTCTCTACCCCTCCTCTGTCTTCCCCTCTCTCTTCCTCCTCTCTCTTCCCCTTCTCTTTTCCTCCTCTCTCTTCCTCCTCACTTTTCCTCCTCTCGCCTTTTCCTCTCTTCCTCCTCTCTCTTCCTCCTCTCTCTTCCTCCTCTCTCTTCCTCCACTCTCTTCCCCCTCTCTCTGTCTTCTTCTCTCTCTTCCTTTGTCTTCCACCTCTATCTTCCTCCTCTCTCTTCTTCCTCTCTCTTCCTCCTCTCTCTTCCTCTTCTCTTTTCCTCCTCTCTCCTCTTCCTCTCTCTTCCTCCTCTCTCTTCCTCCTATCGCTTCCTCCTCTCTACCCCTCCTCTCTCTTCCTCCTCGCTCTTCCTCCTCTCTCTTCCTCCTCTCTCTTCCTCCTCTCTCTTCCTCCTCTCTCTTTCTCCTCTCCCTTTCTCCTCCCTCTTCCTCCTTTCTCTTCCACCTCTCTCTTCCTCCACTCTCTTCCTCCTGTCTCTTCCTCCTCTCTGTTCCTCCTCTCGCTTCCTCCTCTCTACCCTTCCTCTCTCTGCCTCCTCTCTCTTCCTCCTCTCTCTTCCCCTTCTCTTTTCCTCCTCTCTTTTATTCCCCACTTTTCCTCCACTCTCCTTTTCCTCTCTTCCTCCTCTCTCTTCCTCCTCTCTCTTCCTCCTCTCTCTCCCTCCTCTCTCTTTTTCCTCTCTCTTACTCTACTCTCTTCCTCCTCTGTCTTCTTTCTCTCTCCTCTTTCTCTGTCTTCCACCTCTCTCTTCCTCCTCTCTCTTCCTCATCTCTCTTCCTCCTCTCTCTTCCTCCTCTCTCTTTCTCCACTCTCTTCCTCCTCTCTCTTCCTCCTCTCTTCACTTCCTCTTTCTTTCTCCTCTCTCTTCCTCCTCTCTCTTCCTCCTCTGTGTTCCTCTTCTCTTTTCCTCCTCTCTCCTCTTCCTTTCTCTTCCTCCTCTCTCTTCCTCCTCTCTCTTCCTCCTCTCTTTTCCTCCTCTCGCTTCCTCCTCTCTACCCCTCCTCTCTCTTCCTTCTCTGACTTCCTCCTCTCTCTTCCTCCACTCTCTTTCTCCTCTCTCTTCCCCCTCTCTCTTCCTCCTCTCTCTCACCTCTCTCTTCCTCCTCTCTCTTCCTCCACTCTCTTCCCTCCTCTCTCTTCCTCTTCTCTTTTCCTCCTCTCTCCTCTTCCTCTCTCTTCCTCCTTTCTCTTTCTCCTCTCTCTTCCTCCTCTCTCATTCTCCTCTTGCTTCCTCTTCTCTACCTCTCCTCTCTCTTCCTCCTCTCTCTTCCTCCTCTTTCTTCCTCTTCTCTCTTCCTCCTCTCTCTTCCTCCTCTCTTTTCCTCCTCTCTGTTCCTCCTCTCCCATTTTCCTCTCTCTTCCTTCTCTCTCCTCTTCCTCTGTCTTGCACCTCTCTCTTCCTCCTCTCTCTTCCTCCTTTCTTTTCCTCCTCTCTCCTCTTCCTCTCTCTTCCTTCTCTCTATTCCTTCTCTCTCTTTCTCCCATCTCTTCCTCCTCTCTCTTCCTCCTCTCTTCTCTTCCTCTCTCTTTCTCCCATCTCTGCCTCCTTTCTCTTCCTCCTCTCTCTTCCTCCTCTCGCTTCCTCCTCTCTACCCCTCCTCTCTCTTCTTCCTCTCTCTTCCTCCTCTCTCTTCCTCCTCTCTCTTCCGCCTCTCTACCCCTACTCTCTCTTCTTTCCTCCTCTCTCTTCCTCGACTCTCTTTCTCCCCTCTCTTCCCCCTCTCTCTTCCTCCTCTCTCTTCCACCTCTCTTTTCCTCCTCTCTCTTCCTCCACTCTCTTCCTGCTCTCTCTTCCTCTTCTCTTTTCCTCCTCTCTCCTCTTCCTCTCTCTTCCTCCTCTCTCTTCCTCTTCTCTCTTCCTCCTCTCTCTTCCTCCTCTCTTTTCCTCCTCTCTCTTCCTCCTCTCCCCTTTTCCTATCTCTTCCTTCTCTCT
This sequence comes from Strix aluco, assembly GCF_031877795.1. Classification (NCBI taxonomy): domain Eukaryota; kingdom Metazoa; phylum Chordata; class Aves; order Strigiformes; family Strigidae; genus Strix; species Strix aluco. The sequence continues at coordinate 14,068 of NW_027436535.1, forward strand.
CCTCTTCCTCTGTCTTCCACCTCTCTCTTCCTCCTTTCTCTTCCTCTTCTCTTTTCCTCCTCTCTCCTCTTCCTCTCTCTTCCTTCTCTCTCTTCCTCCTCTCTCTTTCTCCCGTCTCTTCCTCCTCTCTCTTCCTCGTCTCTTCTCTTCCTGTCTCTTTCTCCTCCCTCTGCTTTGTTTCTCTTCCTCCTCTCTCTTCCTCCTCTCGCTTCTTCTCTCTATCCCTCCTCTCTCTTCCTCCTCTCTCTTCCTCCTTTCTCTTCCTCCTCTCTCTTCCTCCTCTTGCTTCCTCCTCTCTACCCCTCCTCTCTCTTCCTCCTCTCTCTTCCTCCTCTCTCTTCCTCCTCTCTCTTCCGCCTCTCTACCCCTCCTCTCTCTTCCTCCTCTCTCTTCCTCCTCTCTCTTCCTCTTCTCTTTTCCTCCTCTCTCCTCTTCCTCTCTCTTCCTCCTCTCTCTTCCTCCTCTCTCTTCCTCCTCTCTACCCCTCCTCTCTCTTCCCCCTCTCTCTTCCTCCTCTCTCTTCCCCTTCTCTTTTTTCTTCTCTCTTCCTCCCCACTTTTCCTCCACTCTCCTTTTCCTCTCTTCCTCCTCTCTCTTCCTTCTCTCTCTTCCTCCTCTCTCTTCCTCCTCTCTACCCCTCCTCTCTCTTTATCCTCTCTCTTCCTCCTCTCTCTTTCTCTTCTCTTTTCCTCCTCTATCCTCTTCCTCTCTCTTCCTCCTCTCTCTTCCTCCTCTCTCTTCCTCCTCTCGCTTCCTCCTCTCGCTTCCTCCTCTCTACCCCTCCTCTCTCTTCCTCCTCTCTCTTCCTCCTCTCTCTTCCTCCTCTCCCTTCCTCCTCTCCCTTTTCCTCTCTCTTCCACATCTCTCTTCCTCCTCTCTCTTCCTCCTCTCTCTTCCTCCTCTCTCTTCCTCCTCTCTCTTTCTCCTCTCTCTTACTCCTCTCTCTTCCTCCTCTCTTCTCTTCCTCTCTCTTTCTCCTCCCTCTTCCTCCTTTCTCTTCCACCGCTCTCTTCCTCCACTCTATTCCTCCTCTCTCTTCCTCCTCTCTGTTCCTCCTCTCGCTTCATCCTCTCTACCCCTCCTCTCTCTTCCTCCTCTCTTTTCCTCCTCTCTCTTTCTCTTCTCTTTTCCTCCTCTCTCCTCTTCCTCTCTCTTCCTCCTTTCTCTTCCTCCTCTCGCTTCCTCCTCTCTACCCCTCCACTCTCTTCCCCCTCTCTCTTCCTCCTCTCTCTTCCCCTTCTCTTTACCTCGTCTCTCTTCCTCACCACTTTTCCTCCACTCTCCTTTTCCTCTCTTCCTCCTCTCTCTTCCACCTCTCTCTTCCTCCTCTCTCTTCCTCCTCTCTCTTCCTCCTCTCGCTTCCTCCTCTCGCTTCCTCCTCTATACCCTCCTCTCTCTTCCTTCTCTGTCTTCCTCCTCTCTCTTCCTCCTTTCTCTTTCTCCTCTCTCTTCCTCCTCTCTCTTCCTCTTCTCTCTTCCTTCACTCTCTTCCTCCTCTCTCTTCCTCCTCTCTCTTCCTCCTCTCTCTTCCTCTTCTCTTTTCCTCCTCTCTCCTCTTCCTCTCTCTTCCTCCTTTCTCTTCCTCCTTTCTCTCCTCCTCTCTCTTCTTCCTCTCTCTTCCTCCTCTCGCTTCCTCTTCTCTACCCCTCCTCTCTCTTCCTCCTTTCTCTTCTTCCTCTCTCTTCCTCTTCTCTCTTCCTCCTCTCTCTTCCTACTTTCTTTTCCTCCTATCTCTTCCTCCTCTCCCCTTTTCCCCTCTCTTCCTTCTCTCTCTTCTTCCTCTGTCTTCCACATCTCTCTTTCTCCTCTCTCTTCCTCCTCTCTTCTCTTCCTCTCTCTTTCTCCTCCCTCTTCCTCCTTTCTCTTCCACCTCTCTCTTCCTACACTATTTCCTCCTCTCTCTTCCTCCTCTCTCTTCCTCCTCTCGCTTCCTCCTCACTACCCCTCCTCTCTCTACCTCCTCTCTCTTCCTCCTCTCTCTTCCTCCTGTCTACCCCTCCTCTCTCTTCTTTCTCTCTCTTCCTCCTCTCTCTTCCTCTTCTCTTTTTCTCCTCTCCCCACTTCCTCTCTCTTCCTCCTGTCTCTTCCTCCTCTCGCTTCCTCCTCTCGCTTCCTCCTCTCTACCATCCTCTCTCTGCCTCCTCTCTCTTCCTCCTCTCTCTTCCTCCTCTCCCTTCCTCCTCTCCCTTTTTCCTCTTTCTTCCACATCTCTTTTTCTCCTGTCTCTTCTTCCTCTCTGTTCCTCCTCTCTCTTCTCCCTCTCTCTTCCTCCTCTCTCTTTCTCCTCTCTCTTCCTCCTCTCTCTTCCTCCTCTCTTCTCTTCCTCTATCTTTCTCCTCCCTCTTCCTCCTTTCTCTTCCACCTCTCTCTTCCTCCACTCTATTCCTCCTCTCTCTTCCTCCTCTCTGTTCCGCCTCTCGCTTCCTCCTCTCTACCCCTCCTCTCTCTTCCCCCTCTCTCTTCCTCCTCTCTCTTCCCCTTCTCTTTTACTCCTCTCTCTTCCTCCCCAATTTTCCTCCACTCTCCTTTTCCTCTCTTCCTCCTCTCTCTTCCTCCTCTCTCTTCCTCCTCTCTCTTCCTCCTCTCTCTTCCTCCTCTCTCTTCCTCCTCTCTCTTCCTCCTCTCTCTTCCTCCTCTCTCTTCCTCTTCTCTTTTCCTGCTCTCTCCTCTTCCTCTCTCCTCCTCCTCTCTCTTCCTCCTCTCTCCTTCTCCTCTCTCTTCCTCCTCTCTCTTCCTCCTCTCTTCTCTTCCTCTCTCTTTCTCCTCCCTCTTCCTCCTTTCTCTTCCACCTCTCTCTTCCTCCTCTTTCTTCCTCCTCTCTCTGCCTCCTCTCTACTCCTCCTCTCTCTTCCTCCTCTCTCTTCCTCCTCTCTCTTCCTCTTCTCTTTTCCTCCTCTCTCCTCTTCCTCTCTCTTCCTCCTCTCTCTTCCTCCTCTCTAATCCTCCTCTCTCTTCCTCCTCTCTCTTCCTTCTCTCTCTTCCTCTTCTCTTTTCCTTCTCTCTCCTCTTCCTCTCTCTTCCTCCTCTCTCTTCCTCCTCTCGCTTCCTCCTCTCGCTTCGTCCTCTCTACCCCTCCTCTCTCTTCATCCACTCTCTTCCTCCTCTCTCTTCCTCCTCTCCCTTCCTCCTCTCCCTTTTTCCTCTCTCTTCCACATCTCTCTTCCTCCTCTCTCTTCCTCCTCTCTCTTTCTCCTCTCTCTTCCTCCTCTCTCTCTCTCCTCTCTCTTTTCCTCTCTCTTCCTCCACTCTCTTCCTTATCTGTCTTCATTCTCTCTCCTCTTCCTCTGTCTTCCACCTCTCTCTTCCTCCTCTCTCTACCTCCTCTCTCTTCCTCCTCTCTCTTCCTCTTCTCTCCTCCTCCTCTCTCTTCCTCCTCTCTTTTCCTCCTCTCCTCTCTTTCTCCTCTCCCCTTTACCTCTCTCTTCCTTCTCTCTCCTCTTCCTCTGTCTTCCACCTCTCTCTTCCTCCTCTCTCTTCCTCTTCTCTTTTTCACCTCTCTCCTCTTACTCTCTCTTCCTTCTCTCTATTCCTCCTCTCTTTTTCTCCTCTCTCTTCCTCATCTCTCTTCCTCCTCTCTTCTCTTCCTCTCTCTTTCTCCTCCCTCTTCCTCCTTTCTCTTCCTCTTCTCTCTTCCTCCTCTCGCTTCTTCCTCTCTACCCATCCTCTCTCTGCCTCCTCTCTCTTCCTCCTCTCTCTTCCTCCTCTCCCTTCCTCCTCTCCCTTTTTCCTCTCTCTTCCACATCTCTCTTCCTCCTGTCTCTTCCTCCTCTCTCTTTTTCCTCCCTCTTCCTCCTTTCTCTTCCACCTCTCTCTTCCTCCACTCTATTCCTCCTCTCTCTTCCTCCTCTCTGTTCCTCCTCTCGCTTCCTCCTCTCTACCCCTCCTCTCTCTTCTTCCTCTCTCTTCCTCCTCTCTCTTCCTCTTCTCTTTTCCTCCTCTCTCCTCTTCCTCTTTCTTCCTCCTCTCCCTTCCTCCTCTCGCTTCCGCCTATCTACCCCTCCTCTCTCTTCCCCCTCTCTCTTCCTCCTCTCTCTTCCCCTTCTCTTTTCCTCCTCTCTCTTCCTCCCCACTTTTCCTCCACTCTCCTTTTCCTCTCTTCCTCCTCTCTCTTCCTCCTCTCTCTTCCTACTCTCGCTTCCTCCTCTCGCTTCCTCCTCTCGCTTCCTCCTCTCTACCCCTCCTCTCTCTTCCTTCTCTGTCTTCCTCCTCTCTCTTCCTCCTCTCTCTTTCTCCTCTCTCTTCCTCCTCTCTCTTCCTCCGCTCTCTTCCTCCTCTCTCTTCCTCCTCTCTCTTCCTCCACTCTCTTCCTCCTCTCTCTTCCTCTTCTCTTTTCCTCCTCTCTCCTCTTCCTTTCTCTTCCTCCTTTCTCTTCCTCCTCTCTCTTCCTCCTCTCTCATCCTCCTCTTGCTTCCTCTTCTCTACCCCTCCTCTCTCTTCCTCCTCTCTCTTCCTCCTCTCTTTTCCTCCTCTCTCTTCCTCCTCTCCCCTTTTCCTCTCTCTTCCTTCTCTCTCCTCTTCCTCTCTCTTCCTTATCTCTCTTCCTCTTTTCTCTTCCTCCTCTCTCTTCCTCCTCTCGCTTCCTCCTCTCTACCCATCCTCTCTCTTCCTCCTCTCTCTTCCTCCTCTCTCTTCCTCCTCTCTCTTCCTCCTCTCTACCCCTCCTCTCTGTTCCTCCTCTCTCTTCCTCCTCTCTCTTCCTCTTCTCTTTTCCTCCTCTCTCCTCTTCCTCTTTCTTCCTCCTCTCTCTTCCTCCTCTCGCTTCCTCCTCCCTACTCCTCCTCTCTCTTCCCCCTCTCTCTTTCTCCTCTCTCTTCCCCTTCTCTTTTCCTCCTCTCTCTTCCTCCTCTCTCTTCCTCCTCTCTCTTCCTCCTCTCTCTCCCTGCTCTCTCTTTTTCCTCTCTCTTACTCCACTCTCTTCCTCCTCTGTCTTCTTTCTCTCTCCTCTTCCTCTTTCTTCCACCTCTCTCTTCCTCCTCTCTCTTCCTCATCTCTCTTCCTCATCTCTCTTCCTCCTCTCTCTTCCTCCTCTCTCCTCCTCCTCTCTCTTCCTCTTCTCTTTTCCTCCTCTCTCTTCTTCCTCTCTCTTCCACCTCTCTCTTCCTCCTCTCTCTTTCTCCTCTCTCTTCCTCCTCTCTCTTCCTCCTCTCTACCCCTCCTCTCTCTTCCTCCTCTCTCTTCCTTCTCTCTCTTCCTCTTCTCTTTTCCTTCTCTCTCCTCTTCCTCTCTCTTCCTCCTCTCTCTTCCTCCTCTTTAATCCTCCTCTCTCTTCCTCCTCTCTCTTCCTACTCTCGCTTCCTCCTCTCGCTTCCTCCTCTCGCTTCCTCCTCTCTACCCCTCCTCTCTCTTCCTTCTCTGTCTTCCTCCTCTCTCTTCCTCCTCTCTCTTTCTCCTCTCTCTTCCTCCTCTCTCTTTCTACGCTCTCTTCCTCCTCTCTCTTCCTCCTCTCTCTTCCTCCACTCTCTTCCTCCTCTCTCTTCCTCTTCTCTTTTCCTCCTCTCTCCTCTTCCTCTCTCTTCCTTCTTTCTCTTCCTCCTCTCTGTTCCTCCTCTTTCTTCCTACTCTCTCTGCCTCCTTTCTACCCCTCCTCTCTCTTCCTCCTCTCTCTTCCTCCTCTGTCTTCCTCTTCTTTTCCTCCTCTCTCCTCTTCCTCTCTTTTCCTCCTCTCTTTTCCTCCTCTGTCTTCCACCTCTCTCTTTCTCCTCTCTCTTCCTCCTCTCTCTTCCTCCACTATCTTCCTCCTCTCTCTTCCCCCTCTCTCTTCCTCCTCACATTTCCTCCTCTCTCCTTTTCCTCTCTTCCTCCTCTCTCTTCCTCCTCTCTCTTCCTCCTCTCTCTTCCTCCTCTCTCTTCCTCTTCTCTTTTCCTCCTCTCTCCTCTTCCTCTCTCTTCCTCCTCTCTCTTCCTCCTCTCTAATCCTCCTATCTCTTCCTCCTCTCTTTCTCCTCTCTCTTCCTCTTCTCTTTTCCTCCTCTCTCCTCTTCCTCTCTCTTTTTCCTCTGTCTTCCTCCACTCTCTTCCTCCTCTGTCTTCCACCTCTCTCTTTCTCCTCTCTCTTCCTCCTCTCTCTTCCACAACTCTCTTCCTCCTCTCTCTTCCCCCTCTCTCTTCCTCCTCACATTTCCTCCTCTCTCCTTTTCCTCTCTTCCTCCTCTCTCTTCCTCCTCTCTCTTCCTCTTCTCTTTTTCTCCTCTCTCCTCTTCCTCACTCTTCCTCCTCTCTCTTCCTCCTCTCGCTTCCTCCTCTCTACCCCTCCTCTCTCTTCCCCCTCTCTCTTCCTCCTCTCTCTTCCCCTTCTCTTTTACTCCTCTCTCTTCCTCCCCAATTTTCCTCCACTCTCCTTTTCCTCTCTTCCTCCTCTCTCTTCCTCCTCTCTCCTCCTCCTCTCTGTTCCTCCTCTCTCTTCCTCCTCTCTCTTCCTCCTGTCTCTTCCTACTCTCTCTTCCTCCTCTCCCTTCTTCGTCTCTCTTCCTCTTCTCTTTTCCTCCTCTCTCGTCTTCCTCTCTCTTCCTCCTCTCTCTTCCTCCTCTCTTCTCTTCCTGTCTCTTTCTCCTCCCTCTTCCTCCTTTCTCTTCCACCTCTCTCTTCCTCCTCTTTCTTCCTCCTCTCTTTGCTTCCTCTCTACCCCTCCTCTCTCCTCTTCCTCTCTTTTCCTCCTCTCTTTTCCTCCTCTCTATTCATCCTCTCTCTTCCTCCTCTCTCTTCCTTCTCTCTACCCCTCCTCTCTCTTCTTCCTCTCTCTTCCTCCTCTCTCTTCCTCCTTTCTCTTCCTCTTCTCTTTTTCTCCTCTCCCCACTTCCTCTCTCTTCCTCCTCTCTCTTCCTCCTTTCTCTTCCTCTTCTCTTTTTCTCCTCTCCCCACTTCCTCTCTCTTCCTCCTCTCTCTTCCTCCTCTCTCTTCCTCCTCTCGCTTCCTCCTCTCGCTTCCTCCTCTCTACCCATCCTCTCTCTGCCTCCTCTCTCTTCCTCCTCTCTGTTCCTCCTCTCCCTTCCTCCTCTCCCTTTTTCCTCTCTCTTCCACATCTCTCTTCCTCCTGTCTCTTCCTCCTCTCTCTTTCTCCTCCTTCTTCCTCCTTTTTCTTCCACCTCTCTCTTCCTCCACTCTATTCCTACTCTCTCTTTTTCTCCTCTCTGTTCCGCCTCTCGCTTCCTTCTCTCTACCCCTCCTCTCTCTTCCTTCTCTCTCTTCCTCCTCTCTCTTCCCCTTCTCTTTTCCTCCTCTCTCTTCCTCCCCAATTTTCCTCCACTCTCCTTTTCCTCTCTTCCTCCTCTCTCTTCCTCCTCTCTCTTCCTCCTCTCTCTTCCTCCTCTCTCTCCCTCCTCTCTCTTTTTCCTTTCTCTTTCTCCACTCTCTTCCTCATCTGTCTTCTTTCTCTCTCCTCTTCCTCTGTCTTCCACCTCTCTCTTCCTCCTCTCTCTTCCTCCTCTCTCTTCCTCCTCTCTCTTCCTCCTCTCTCTTTCTCCTCTCTCTCCTCCTCTCTCTTCCTCTTCTCTTTTCCTCCTCTCTCCTCTTCCTCTCTCTCCCTCCTCTGTCTTCCTCCTCTCTCTTTCTCCTCACTCTTCCTCCTCTCTCTTCCTCCTCTCTTCTCTTTCTCTCTCTTTCTCCTCCCTCTTCCTCCTTTCTCTTCCACCTCTCTCTTCCTCCTCGTTCTTCCTCCTCTCTCTGCCTCCTCTCTACCCCTCCTCTCTCTTCCTCCTCTCTCTTCCTCCTCTCTCTTCCCTCTTCTCTTTTCCTCCTCTCTCCTCTTCCTCTCTTTTCCTCCTCTCTTTTCCTCCTCTCTATTCCTCCTCTCTCTTCCTCCTCTCGCTTCCTCCTCTCTACCCCTCCTCTCTCTTCCTCCTCTCTCTTCCTCCTCTCTGTTCCTCTTCTCTTTTCCTCCTCTCTCTTCTCCTCACTTTTCCTCCTCTCTCCTTTTCCTCCCTTCCTCCTCTCTCTTCCTCCTCTCTCTTCCTCCTCTCTCTTCCTCCTCTCTCTTCCTCATCTCTCTTCCTCCTCTCTCGTTTTCCTCTCTCTTCCTCCACTCTATTCCTCCTCTGTCTTCCACCTCTCTCTTTCTCCTCTCTCTTCCTCCTCTCTCTTCCTCCACTCTCTTCCTCCTCTCTCTTCCCCCTCTCTCTTCCTCTTCACATTTCCTCCTCTCTCCTTTTCCTCTCTTCCTCCTCTCAATTCCTCCTCTCTCTTCCTCCTCTCTCTTCCTCCTCTTTCTTCCTCTTCTCTTTTTCTCCTCTGTCCTCTTCCTCTCTCTTCCTCCTCTCTCTTCCTCCTCTCGCTTCCTCCTCTCTACCCCTCCTCTCTCTTCCCCCTCTCTCTTCCTCCTCTCTCTTCCTTTTCTCTTTTACTCCTCTCTCTTCCTCCCCAATTTTCCTCCACTCTCCTTTTCCTCTCTTCCTCCTCTCTCTTCCTTCTCTCTCTTCCTCCTCTCTCTTTCTCCTCTCTCTTCCTCCTCTCTCTTCCTCCTCTTTCTTCCTTCTCTCTCTTCCTCCTCTCTCTTCCTCCTCTCTCTTCCTCTTCTCTTTTCCTCCTCTCTCCTCTTCCTCTCTCTTCCTCCTCTCTCTTCCGCCTCTCTCTTTCTCCTCTCTCTTCCTCCTCTCTCTTCCTCCTCTCTTCTCTTCCTCTCTCTTTCTCCTCCCTCTTCCTCCTTTCTCTTCCACCTCTCTCTTCCTCCTCTTTCTTCCTCCTCTCTCTGCCTCCTCTCTACCCCTCCTCTCTTTTCCTCCTCTCTCTTCTTCCTCTCTCTTCCTCCTCTCTCTTCCTCATCTCTCTTCCTTCTCTCTCTTTTTCCTTTCTCTTCCTCCACTCTCTTCCTCCTCTATCTTCCACCTCTCTCTTTCTCCTCTCTCTTCCTCCTCTCTCTTCCTCCACTCTCTTCTTCTTCTCTCTTCCCCCTCTCTCTTCCTCCTCACATTTCCTTCTCTCTCCTTGTCCTCTCTTCCTCCTCTCTCTTCCTCCTCTCTCTTCCTCCTCTCTCTTCCTCTTCTCTTTTCCTCCTCTCTCCTCTTCCTCTCTCTTCCTCCTCTCTCTTCCTCCGCTCTAACCCTGCTCTCTCTTCCTCCTCTCTCTTCCTCCTCTCTCTTACTCTTCTCTTTTCCTCCTCTCTCCTCTTCCTCTCTCTTCCTCCTCTCTCTTCCTCCTCCTCTCTCTTCCTCCTCTCGCTTCCTCCTCTCGCTTCGTCCTCTCTACCCCTCCTCTCTCATCCTCCTCTGTCTTCCTCCTCTCTCTTCCTCCTCTCCCTTCCTCCTCTCCATTTTTCCTCTCTCTTCCACATCTCTCTTCCTCCACTCTCTTCCTCCTCCCTCTTCCTCCTCTCTCTTCCTCCACTCTCTTCCTCGTCTCTCTCTCTCCTCTCTCTTTTTCCTCTCTCTTCCTCCACTCTCTTCCTCATCTGTCTTCTTTCTCTCTCCTCTTCGTCTGTCTTCCAGCTCTCTCTTCCAGCTCTCTCTTCCTCCTCTCTCTTCCTCCTCTCTCTTCCTCCTCTCTCTTCCTCTTCTCTCTTCCTCCTCTCTTTTCCTCCTCTCTCTTCCTCCTCTCCCCTTTTCCTCTCTCTTCCTTTTCTCTCTTCTCCTCTGTCTTCCACCTCTCTCTTCCTCCTCTCTCTTCCTCTTCTCTTTTCCTCTTCTCTCCTCTTCCTCTCTCTTCCTTCTCTCTATTTCTCCTCTATTTTTCTCCTCTCTCTTCCTCTTCTCTCTTCCTCCTCTCTCTTCCTCCTCGCTCTTTCTCCTCTCTCTTCCTCGTCTCTCTTCCTCCTCTCTGTTCCTCCTCTCGCTTCCTCCTCTCTACCCCTCCTCTCTCTTCCTCCTCTCTCTTCCTCTCTCTCTTCCTCCTCTCTCTTCCTCCTCTCTCTTCCTCCTCTCTCTTCCTCTTCTCTCTTCCTCCTCTCTCTTCCTCTTCTCTTTTCCTCCTCTCTCCTCTTCCTCTCTCTTTCCTCCTCTCTCTTCCTCCACTCTCTTCCTCGTCTCTCTCTCTCCTCTCTCTTTTTCCTCTCTCTTCCTCCACTCTCTTCCTCATCTGTCTTCTTTCTCTCTCCTCTTCGTCTGTCTTCCAGCTCTCTCTTCCTCCTCTCTCTTCCTCCTCTCTCTTCCTCCTCTCTCTTCCTCTTCTCTCTTCCTCCTCTCTCTTCCTCCTCTCTTTTCCTCCTCTCTCTTCCTCCTCTCCCCTTTTCCTCTCTCTTCCTTTTCTCTCCTCTTTCTCTGTCTTCCACCTCTCTCTTCCTCCTCTCTCTTCCTCTTCTCTTTTCCTCTTCTCTCCTCTTCCTCTCTCTTCCTTCTCTCTATTTCTCCTCTATTTTTCTCCTCTCTCTTCCTCTTCTCTCTTCCTCCTCTCTCTTCCTCCTCGCTCTTCCTCCTCTCTCTTCCTCCTCTCTCTTCCTCCTCTCTCTTCCTCCTCTCTCTTCTCCTCTCTCTTCCTCCTCTCTCTTCCTACTCTCTCTTCCTCTTCTCTCTTCCTCCTCTCTCTTCCTCTTCTCTTTTCCTCCTCTCTCCTCTTCCTCTCTCTTCCTCCTCTCTCTTCCTCCTCTCTCTTTCTCCTCTCTTCCTCCTCTCTCTTCCTCCTCTCTTCTCTTCCTCTCTCTTTCTCCTCCCTCTTCCTCCTTTCTCTTCCACCTCTCTCTTCTTCCTCTTTCTTCCTTCTCTCTCTGCCTCCTCTCTACCCCTCCTCTCTCTTCCTCCTCTCTCTTTCTCCTCTCTCTTCCTCTTCTCTTTTCCTCCTCTCTCCTCTTCCTCTCTCTTCCTCCTCTCTCTTCCTCCTCTCTCTTCCTCCTCTCTCTTCCTTCTCTCTACTCCTCCTCTCTCTTCTTCCTCTCTCTTCCTCCTCTCTCTTCCTCTTCTCTTTTTCTCCTCTCCCCACTTCCTCTCTCTTCCTCCTCTCTCTTCCTCCCCTCTCTTCCTCCTCTCGCTTCCTCCTCTCGCTTCCTCCTCTCTACCCATCCTCTCACTGCCTCCTCTCTCTTCCTCCTCTCTCTTCCTCCTCTCCCTTCCTCCTCTCCCTTTTTCCTCTCTCTTCCACATCTCTCTTTCTCCCGTCTCTTCCTCCTCTCTCTTTCTCCTCCTTCTTCCTCCTTTCTCTTCCACCTCTCTCTTCCTCCACTCTATTCCTCCTCTCTCTTCCTCCTCTCTGTTCCGCCTCTCGCTTCCTCCTCTCTACCCCTCCTCTCTCTTTCTCCTCTCTGTTCCTTCTCTCTCTTCCTCCTCTCTTCTCTTCCTCTCTCTTTCTCCTCCCTCTTCTTCCTTTCTCTTCCACCTCTCTCTTCCTCCTTCTTCCTCCTCTCTCTGCCTCCTCTCTACCCCTCCTCTCTCTTCCTCCTCTCTCTTCCTCCTCTCTCTTCCTCTTCTCTTTTCCGCCTCTCTCCTCTTCTCTCTTTTCCTCCTCTCTTTTCCTCCTGTCTATTCTTCCTCTCTCTTCCTCCTCTCGCTTCCTCCTCTCTACTCCTTCTCTCTCTTCCTCCTCTCTCTTCCTCTCTCTGTTCCTCTTCTCTTTCCTCCTCTCTCTTCCTCCTCTCTCTTCCTCCTCTCTCTTCCTCCTCTCTCTTCCACCTCTCTCTTTCTCCTCTCTCTTCCTCCTCTCTCTTCCTCCACTCTCTTCCTCCTCTCTCTTCCCCCTCTCTCTTCCTCCTCACATTTCCTCCTCTCTCCTTTTCCTCTCTTCCTCCTCTCTCTTCCTCCTCTCTCTTCCTCCTCTCTCTTCCTCCTCTCTCTTCCTCTTCTCTTTTCCTCCTCTCTCCTCTTCCTCTCTCTTCCTCCTCTCTCTTCCTCCTCTCTAACCTCCTCTCTTTTCCTCCTCTCTCTTCCTCCTCTCTCTTCCTCTTCTCTTTTCCTCCTCTCTCCTCTTCCTCTCTCTTTTTCCTCTCTCTTCCTCCACTCTCTTCCTCCTCTGTCTTCCATCTCTCTCTTTCTCCTCTCTCTTCCTCCTCTCTCTTTCTCCACTCTCTTCCTCCTCTCTCTTCCCCCTCTCTCTTCCCCCTCACATTTCCTCCTCTCTCCTTTTCCTCTCTTCCTCCTCTCTCTTCCTCCTCTCTCTTTTCTTTCTCTTCTCTTTTTCCCCTCTCTCCTCTTCCTCTCTCTTCCTCCTCTCTCTTCCTCATCTCGCTTCCTTCTCTCTACCCCTCCTCTCTCTTCCCCCACTCTCTTCCTCCTCTCTCTTCCTCTTCTCTTTTACTCCTCTCTCTTCCTCCCCAATTTTCCTCCACTCTCCTTTTCCTCTCTTCCTCCTCTCTCTTCCTCCTCTCTCTTCCTCCTCTCTCTTCCTCCTCTCTCTTCCTCCTCTCTCTTCCTCCTCTTTCTTCCTACTCTCTCTTCCTCCTCTCTCTTCCTCTTCTCTCTTCCTCTTCTCTTTTCCTCCTCTGTCCTGTTCCTCTCTCTTACTCCTCTCTCTTCCTCCTCTCTCTTTCTCCTCTCTCTTCCTCCTCTCTTTTCCTCCTCTCTTCTCTTCCTCTCTCTTTCTCCTCCCTCTTCCTCCTTTCTCTTCCACCTCTCTCTTCTCCTCTTTCTTCCTCCTCTCTCTGCCTCCTCTCTACCCCTCCTCTCTCTTCCTCCTCTCTCTTCATCCTCTCTCTTCCTCCTCTCTCTTCCTCATCTCTCTTCCTCCTGTCTCTTTTTCCTCTCTCTTCCTCCACTCTCTTCCTCCCCTGTCTTCCACCTCTCTCTTTCTCCTCTCTCTTCCTCCTCTCTCTTCCTCCACTCTCTTCCTCTTCTCTCTTCTCCCTCTCTCTTCCTCCTCACATTTCCTCCTCTCTCCTTTTCCTCTCTTCCCCCTCTCTCTTCCTCCTCTCTCTTCCTCCTCTCTCTTCCTCCTCTCTCTTCCTCTTCTCTTTTCATCCTCTCTCCTCTTCCTCTCTCTTCCTCCTCTCTCTTCGTCCTCTCTCTTCCTCCTCTCGCTTCCTCCTCTCGCTTCGTCCTCTCTACCCCTCCTCTCTCTTCCTCCTCTCTCTTCCTCCTCTCTCTTCCTCCTCTCTATTTCTCCTCTCTCTTCCTCCACTCTCTACCTCCTCTGTCTTCCTTTCCTCTCCTCTTCTTCTGTCTTCCACCTCTCTCTTTCGCCTCCCTCTTCCTCCTTTCTCTTCCACCTCTCTCTTCCTCCTCTCTCTTCCTCCTCTCTCTTCCTCCTCTCTCTTCCTCCTCTCGCTTCCTCCTCTCTACCCCTCCTCCCTCTTCCTCCTCTCTCTTCCTCCTCTCTTCCTCTTCTCTTTTCCTCCTCTCTCCTCTTCCTCTCTCTTCCTCCTCTCTCTTCCTCCTCTCGCTTCCTCCTCTCTACCCCTCCTCTCTCTTCCCTCTCTCTTCCTCCTCTCTCTTCCCCTTCTCTTTTCCTCCTCTCTCTTCCTCCTCACTTTTCCTACTCTCGCCTTTCCTCTCTTCCTCCTCTCTCTTCCTCCTCTCTCTTCCTCCTCTCTCTTCTTCCACTCTCTTCCTCCTCTGTCTTCTTTCTCTCTCCTCTTCCTCTGTCTTCCACCTCTCTCTTCCTCCTCTCTCTTCCTATTTTCTCTTCCTCATCTCTCTTCCTCCTCTCTCTTCCTCCTCTCTTTCCTCCTCTCTCTTCCTCCTCTCCCTTTTTCTCTATCTTCCTTCTCTCTCCTCTTCCTCTGTCTTCCACCTCTCTCTTCCTCCTCTCTCTTCCTCCTCTCTTTTTCTCCTCTCTCTTTCTCCTCTCTCTTCCTCCTCTCTCTTCCTCCTCTCTTCTCTTCCTCTCTCTTTCTCCTCCCTCCTCCTCCTCTCTCTTCCACCTCTCTCTTCCTCCTCTCTCTTCCTCCTCTCTCTTCCTCCTCTCTCTTCCTCCTCTCTACCCCGCCTCTCTCTTCCTCCTCTCTCTTCCTCCTCTCTCTTCCTCTTCTCTTTTCCTCCTCTCCCCTCTTCTCTCTCTTCCTCCTCTATCTTCCTCCTCTCTCTTCCTCCTCTCCCTCCTCTCGCTTCCTCCTCCCTACCCCTCCTCTCTCTTCCTCCTATCTCTTCCTCCTCTCTCTTCCTCTTCTCTTTTCCTCCTCTCTCTTCCTCCTCTCTCTTCCTCCTCTCGCTTCCTCCTCTCGCTTCCACCTCTCTCTTCCTCATCTCTCTTCTAACTCTCTCTTCCTCCTCTCTCCTCATCCTCTCTCTTCCTCCTCTCTCTTCCTCCTCTCTCCTCCTCCTCTCTTCCTCCGCTTTCTTCCTCCTTTCTCTTCCTACTCTCTCTTCCTCTTCTCTTTTCCTCCTCTCTCCTTTTCCTCTCTCTTCCTTCTTTCTCTTCCTCCTCTCTCTTTCCCCTCTCTCTTCCTCCTCTCTCTTCCTCCTCTTTCTTCCTCCTCTCTACCCCTCCTCTCTCTTCTTCCTTTCTCTTCCTCTTCTCTTTTCCTTCTCTCTCCTCTTCCTCTCTCTTTCTCCTTTCTCTTCCTCCTTTCTCTTTCTCCTCTCTCTTCCTCCTCTCTCCTCCTCCTCTCTTCCTACTCTCTCTTCCTCTTCTCTTTTCCTCCTCTCTCTTCTTCCTCTCTCTTCCTCCTTTCTCTTCCTCCTCTCTCTTTCTCCTCTCTCTTCCTCCTCTCTTCCTCCTCTCTCTTCCTCCTCTCTCTTCCTTCTCTCTCTTTCTCCTCTCTACCCCTCCTTTCTCTTCCTCCTCTCTCTTCCTCCTCTCTCTTCCTTTTCTCTTTTCCTCCTGTCCTCTTCCTCTCCCTTCCACATCTCTCTTCCCCCTCTCTCTTCCAATTCACTTTTCCTACTCTCTCCTTTTCCTCTCTTCCTCCTCTCTCTTCCTCCTCTCTCTTCCTCCTCTCTCTTTTCCTCTCTCTTCCTCCACTCTCTTCCTTCTCTGTCTTCCTTCTCCCTTCTCTTCCTCTGTCTTCCACCTCTCTCTTCCTCCTCTCTCTTCCTTCTCTCTCTTCCTCTTCTCTCTTCCTCCTCTCTCTTCCTCCTCTCTTTTCCTCCTCTCTCTTCCACCTCTCCCCTTTTCCTCTATCTTCCTTCTCTCTCCTCTTCCTCTGTCTTCCACCTCTCTATTCCTCCTCTCTCTTCCTCCTCTCTCTTCCTCCTCTCTCTTTCTCCTCTCTCTTCCTCCTCTCTACCCCGCCTCTCTCTTCCTCCTCTCTCTTCCTCCTCTCTCTCCCTCTTCTCTTGTCCTCCTCTCCCCTCTTCTCTCTCTTCCTCCTCTCTCTTCCCCCTCTCTCTTCCTCCTCTCTCTTCCCCTTCTCTTTTCCTCCTCTCTCTTCCTCCTCACTTTTCCTCCTCTCGCCTTTTCCTCTCTTCCTCCTCTCTCTTCCTCCTCTCTCTTCCTCCTCTCTGTTCCTCCACTCTCTTCCTCCTCTGTCTTCTTTTCTCTCCTCTTCCTCTGTCTTCCACCTCTCTCTTCCTCCTCTCTCTTGCTCCTCTCTGTTCCTCCTCTCTCTTCCTCATCTCTCTTCCTCCTCTCTCTTCCTCTTCTCTTTTCCTCCTCTCTCTTCTTCCTCTCTCCTTTTCTTCTATCTTCCTTTTCTCTCCTCTTCCTCTGTCTTCCTCCTCTCTCTTTCTCCTCTCTCTTCCTCCTCTCTACCCCGCCTCTCTCTTCCTCCTCTCTCTTCCTCCTCTCTCTTCCTCCTCTCTTCTCTTCCTCTCTATTTCTCCTCCCTCCTCCTCCTTTCTCTTCCACCTCTCTCTTCCTCCTCTCTCTTCCTCCTCTGTCTTCCTCCTCACTACCCCGCCTCTCTCTTCCTCCTCTCTCTTCCTCTTCTCTTTTCCTCCTCTCCCCTCTTCTCTCTCTTCCTCCTCTCTCTTCCTCCTCTCTCTTCCTCCTCTCGCTTCCTCCTCTCTACCCCTCCTCTCTCTTCCTCCTCTCTCTTCCTCCTCTCTCTTCCTCTTCTCTTTTCTTCCTCTCTCTTCTTCCTCTCTCTTCCTCCTCTCTCTTCCTCCTCTCTCTTCCACCCCTCTCTTTCTCCTCTCTCTTTCAACTGTCTCTTCCTCCTCTCTCTTCCTCCTCTCTCTTCCTCCTCCCTCTTCCTCCTCTCGCTTCCTCCTCTCTCTTCCTCCTCTATCTTCCTCCACTCTCTTCCTCCTCTGTCTTCCTTCTCTCTCCTCTTCCTCTGCTTCCTCCTCTCTCTTCCTCCTCTCTCTTCCTCCTCTCTCTTCCTCCTCTCTCTTTCTCCTCTCTCTTCCTCCACTCTGTACCTTCTCTGTCTTCCTTCCCTCTCCTCTTCCTCTGTCTTCCACCTCTCTCTTCCTCCTCTCTCTTCCTCCTCTCTCTTCCTCCTCTCTCTTCCTCACCTCTCTTCCTCCTCTCTCTTCCTTCTCTCTTTTCCTCCTCTCTCTTCCTCCTCTCCCCTTTTCCTATCTCTTCCTTCTCTCTCCTCATCCTCTGTCTTCCACCTCTCTCTTCCTCCTCTCTCTTCCTCTTCTCTTTTCCTCCTCTCTGCTCTTCCTCTCTCTTCCTCCTCTCTCTTCCT
The DNA here is from genome assembly GCF_031877795.1 of Strix aluco. NCBI lineage: Eukaryota > Metazoa > Chordata > Aves > Strigiformes > Strigidae > Strix > Strix aluco. The sequence goes on from NW_027436535.1 coordinate 30,431, forward strand.
CCTCTCTCTTTCTCCTCTCTCTTCCTCTTCTCTATTCCTCCTCTCTTCTCTTACCCTCTCTTTCTCCTCCCTCTTCCTCTTTCTCTTCCACCTCTCTCTTCCTCCTCTCTCTTCCTCCTCTCTCTTCCTCCTCTCTCTTCCTCCTCTCTCTTCCTCCTCTCTACCCCTCCTCTCTCTTCCTCCTCTCTCTTCTTCCTCTCTCTTCCTCTTTTCTTTTCCTCCTCTCTCCTCTTCCTCTCTCTTCCTCCTCTCTCTTCCTCCTCTCGCTTCCTCCTTTCTCTTCCTCTTCTCTTTTCCTCCTCTCTCCTCTTCCTCTCTCTTCCTCCTTTCTCTTCCTCCTCTCTCTTTCTCCTCTCTCTTCCTCCTCTCTCCTCCTCCTCTCTTCCTCCTCTCTCTTCCTCCTCTCTCTTCCTACTCTCTCTTCCTCTTCTCTTTCCTCCTCTCTCCTCTTCCTCTCTCTTTCTCCTTTCTCTTCCTCCTCTCTCTTTCTCCTCTCTCTTCCTCTTCTCTTTTCCTCCTCTATTCCTCCTCTCTCTTCCTCCTCTCTCTTCCTCCTCTCTCTTCCTCCTCTCTACCCCCTCCTCTCTCTTCCTCCTCTCTCTTCCTCCTTTCTCTTCCTTTTCTCTTTTCCTCCTCTCTCCTCTTCCTCTCCCTTCCACATCTCTCTTCCCCCTCTCTCTTTCTCTTCACTTTTCCTACTCTCTCCTTTTCCTCTCTTCCTCCTCTCTTTTCCTCCTCTCTCTTCCTCCTCTCTCTTCCTCCTCTCACTTCCTCCTCTCTCTTCCTCCTCTCTCTTTTTCCTCTCTCTTCCTCCACTCTCTTCCTCCTCTGCCTTCCTTCTCTCTCCTCTTCCTCTGTCTTCCACCTCTCTCTTCCTCCTCTCTCTTCCTCTTCCCTTATCCTCCTCTCTCCTCTTCCTCTCTTTTCCTCCTCTCTCTTCCTTCTCTCTCTTTCTCCTCTCTCTTCCTCTTCTCTCTTTCTCCTCTCTTCTCATCCTCTCTCTTCTCCTTCCTCTTCCTCCTTTCTCTTCCACCTCTCTCTTCCTCCTCTCTCTTCCTCCTCTCTCTTCCTCCTCTCTCTTCCTCCTCTCGCTTCCTCCTCTCTATTCCTCCTCTCTCTTCCTCCTCTCTCTTCCTCCTCTCTCTTCCTCTTCTCTTTTCCTCCTCTCTCCTCTTCCTCTCTCTTCCTCCTCTCTCTTCCTCCTCTCGCTTCCTCCTCTCTACCCCTCCTCTCTCTTCCCCCTCTCTCTTCCTCCTCTCTCTTCCTCCTCTCTCTTCCTCCTCTCTCTTTCTTTCTCTTTCCTCCTCTCTCCTCTTCCTCTCTCTTCCTCCTTTCTCTTCCTGCTCTCTCTTTCTCCTCTCTCTTCCTCCTCTCTCCTCCTCCTCTCTTCCTCCTCTCTCTTCCTCCTCTCTCTTCCTACTCTCTCTTCCTCTTCTCTTTTTCTCCTCTCTCCTCTCCTCTCTCTTCCTCCTTTCTCTTACTCCTCTCTCTTTCTCCTCTCTCTTCCTCCTCTCTCTTCCTCCTCTATTCCTCCTCTCTCTTCCTCCTCTCTCTTCCTCCTCTCTCTTCCTCCTCTCTACCCTTCCTCTCTCTTCCTCCTCACTCTTCCTCCTCTCTCTTCCTTTCTCTTTTCCTCCTCTCTCCTCTTCCTCTCCCTTCCACAACTCTCTTCCCCCTCTCTCTTCCTCTTCACTTTTCCTACTCTCTCCTTTTCCTCTCTTCTTCTTCTCTCTTCCTCCTCTCTCTTCATCCTCTCTCTTCCTCCTCTCGCTTCCTCCTCTCTCTTCCTCCTCTCTCTTTTTCCTCTCTCTTCCTCCTCTCTCTTCCTCCTCTGCCTTCCTTCTCTCTCCTCTTTCTCTGTCTTCCTCCTCTCTCTTTCTCCTCTCTCTTCCTCTTCTCTCTTCCTCCTTTCTTTTCTTCCTCTCTCTTTCTCCTCTCTCTTCCTCCTTTCTCTTCCACCTCTCTCTTTCTCCTCTCTCTTCCTCCTCTCTCTTCCTCCTCTCTCTTCCTCTTCTCTTTTCCTCCTCTCTCCTCTTCCTCTCTCTTCCTCCTCTCTCTTCCTCCTCTTGCTTTCTCCTCTCTACCCCTCCTCTCTCTTCCCCCTCTCTCTTCCTCCTCTCTCTTCCCCTTCTCTTTTCCTCCTCTCTCTTCCTCCTCACTTTTCCTCCTCTCGCCTTTTCCTCTCTTCCTCCTCTCTCTTTCTCCTCTCTCTTCCTCCTCTCTCTTCCTCCACTCTCTTCCTCCTCTGTCTTCTTTCTCTCTCCTCTTCCTCTGTCTTCCACCTCTCTCTTCCTCCTCTCTCTTCTTCCTCTCTCTTCCTCCTCTCTCTTCCTCTTCTCTTTTCCTCCTCTCTCCTCTTCCTCTCTCTTCCTCCTCTCTCTTCCTCCTATCGCTTCCTCCTCTCTACCCCTCCTCTCTCTTCCTCCTCTCTCTTCCTCCTCGCTCTTCCTCCTCTCTCTTCCTCCTCTCTCTTCCTCCTCTCTCTTTCTCCTCTCTCTTTCTCCTCCCTCTTCCTCCTTTCTCTTCCACCTCTCTCTTCCTCCACTCTCTTCCTCCTCTCTCTTCCTCCTCTCTGTTCCTCCTCTCGCTTCCTCCTCTCTACCCCTCCTCTCTCTGCCTCCTCTCTCTGCCTCCTCTCTCTTCCTCCTCTCTCTTCCCCTTCTCTTTTCCTTCTCTCACTTATTCCCCACTTTTCCTCCACTCTCCTTTTCCTCTCTTCCTCCTCTCTCTTCCTCCTCTCTCTTCCTCCTCTCTCTCCCTCCTCTCTCTTTTTCCTCTCTCTTACTCCACTCTCTTCCTCCTCTGTCTTCTTTGTCTCTCCTCTTTCTCTGTCTTCCACCTCTCTCTTCCTCCTCTCTCTTCCTCATCTCTCTTCCCCCTCTCTCTTCCTCCTCTCTCTTTCTCCACTCTCTTCCTCCTCTCTCTTCCTTCTCTCTTCTCTTCCTCTCTCTTTCTCCTCTCGCTTCCTCCTCTCTACCCCTCCTCTCTCTTTCTCCTCTCTCTTCCTCCTCTGTCTTCTTCCTCTCTTCTCTTCCTCTCTATTTCTCCTCCCTCCTCCTCCTTTCTCTTCCACCTCTCTCTTCCTCCTCTCTCTTCCTCCTCTGTCTTCCTCCTCACTACCCCGCCTCTCTCTTCCTCCTCTCTCTTCCTCTTCTCTTTTCCTCCTCTCCCCTCTTCTCTCTCTTCCTCCTCTCTCTTCCTCCTCTCTCTTCCTCCTCTCGCTTCCTCCTCTCTACCCCTCCTCTCTCTTCCTCCTCTCTCTTCCTCTTCTCTTTTCTTCCTCTCTCTTCCTCCTCTCTCTTCCTTCTCTCTCTTCCACCCCTCTCTTTCTCCTCTCTCTTCCAACTGTCTCTTCCTCCTCTCTCTTCCTCCTCTCTCTTCCTCCTCCCTCTTCCTCCTCTCGCTTCCTCCTCTCTCTTCCTCCTCTATCTTCCTCCACTCTCTTCCTCCTCTGTCTTCCTTCTCTCTCCTCTTCCTCTGCTTCCTCCTCTCTCTTCCTCCTCTCTCTTCTCCTCTCTCTTCCTCCTCTCTCTTTCTCCTCTCTCTTCCTCCACTCTGTACCTTCTCTGTCTTCCTTCCCTCTCCTCTTCCTCTGTCTTCCACCTCTCTCTTCCTCCTCTATCTTCCTCCTCTCTCTTCCTCCTCTCTCTTCCTCACCTCTCTTCCTCCTCTCTCTTCCTTCTCTCTTTTCCTCCTCTCTCTTACTCCTCTCCCCTTTTCCTATCTCTTCCTTCTCTCTCCTCATCCTCTGTCTTCCACCTCTCTCTTCCTCCTCTCTCTTCCTCTTCTCTTTTCCTCCTCTCTGCTCTTCCTCTCTCTTCCTCCTCTCTCTTCCTCCTCTCTCTTCTCCTCTCTCTTTCTCTTCTCTATTCCTCCTCTCTTCTCTTACCCTCTCTTTCTCCTCCCTCTTCCTCTTTCTCTTCCACCTCTCTCTTCCTCCTCTCTCTTCCTCCTCTCTCTTCCTCCTCTCTCTTCCTCCTCTCTCTTCCTCCTCTCTACCCCTCCTCTCTCTTCCTCCTCTCTCTTCTTCCTCTCTCTTCCTCTTTTCTTTTCCTCCTCTCTCCTCTTCCTCTCTCTTCCTCCTCTCTCTTCCTCCTCTCGCTTCCTCCTTTCTCTTCCTCTTCTCTTTTCCTCCTCTCTCCTCTTCCTCTCTCTTCCTCCTTTCTCTTCCTCCTCTCTCTTTCTCCTCTCTCTTCCTCCTCTCTCCTCCTCCTCTCTTCCTCCTCTCTCTTCCTCCTCTCTCTTCCTACTCTCTCTTCCTCTTCTCTTTTCCTCCTCTCTCCTCTTCCTCTCTCTTTCTCCTTTCTCTTCCTCCTCTCTCTTTCTCCTCTCTCTTCCTCTTCTCTTTCCTCCTCTATTCCTCCTCTCTCTTCCTCCTCTCTCTTCCTCCTCTCTCTTCCTCCTCTCTACCCCTCCTCTCTCTTCCTCCTTTCTCTTCCTCCTTTCTCTTCCTTTTCTCTTTTCCTCCTCTCTCCTCTTCCTCTCCCTTCCACATCTCTCTTCCCCCTCTCTCTTTCTCTTCACTTTTCCTACTCTCTCCTTTTCCTCTCTTCCTCCTCTCTTTTCCTCCTCTCTCTTCCTCCTCTCTCTTCCTCCTCTCACTTCCTCCTCTCTCTTCCTCCTCTCTCTTTTTCCTCTCTCTTCCTCCACTCTCTTCCTCCTCTGCCTTCCTTCTCTCTCCTCTTCCTCTGTCTTCCACTTCTCTCTTCCTCCTCTCTCTTCCTCTTCCCTTATCCTCCTCTCTCCTCTTCCTCTCTTTTCCTCCTCTCTCTTCCTCCTCACTCTTTCTCCTCTCTCTTCCTCTTCTCTCTTTCTCCTCTCTTCTCATCCTCTCTCTTTCTCCTTCCTCTTCCTCCTTTCTCTTCCACCTCTCTCTTCCTCCTCTCTCTTCCTCCTCTCTCTTCCTCCTCTCTCTTCCTCCTCTCGCTTCCTCCTCTCTATTCCTCCTCTCTCTTCCTCCTCTCTCTTCCTCCTCTCTCTTCCTCTTCTCTTTTCCTCCTCTCTCCTCTTCCTCTCTCTTCCTCCTCTCTCTTCCTCCTCTCGCTTCCTCCTCTCTACCCCTCCTCTCTCTTCCCCCTCTCTCTTCCTCCTCTCTCTTCCTCCTCTCTCTTCCTCCTCTCTCTTTCTTTTCTCTTTTCCTCCTCTCTCCTCTTCCTCTCTCTTCCTCCTTTCTCTTCCTGCTCTCTCTTTCTCCTCTCTCTTCCTCCTCTCTCCTCCTCCTCTCTTCCTCCTCTCTCTTCCTCCTCTCTCTTCCTACTCTCTCTTCCTCTTCTCTTTTTCTCCTCTCTCCTCTTCCTCTCTCTTCCTCCTTTCTCTTACTCCTCTCTCTTTCTCCTCTCTCTTCCTCCTCTCTCTTCCTCCTCTATTCCTCCTCTCTCTTCCTCCTCTCTCTTCCTCCTCTCTCTTCCTCCTCTCTACCCCTCCTCTCTCTTCCTCCTCACTCTTCCTCCTCTCTCTTCCTTTTCTCTTTTCCTCCTCTCTCCTCTTCCTCTCCCTTCCACAACTCTCTTCCCCCTCTCTCTTCCTCTTCACTTTTCCTACTCTCTCCTTTTCCTCTCTTCTTCCTCTCTCTTCCTCCTCTCTCTTCATCCTCTCTCTTCCTCCTCTCGCTTCCTCCTCTCTCTTCCTCCTCTCTCTTTTCCTCTCTCTTCCTCCACTCTCTTCCTCCTCTGCCTTCCTTCTCTCTCCTCTTTCTCTGTCTTCTTCTCTCTCTTTCTCCTCTCTCTTCCTCTTCTCTCTCCTCCTTTCTTTTCTTCCTCTCTCTTTCTCCTCCCTCTTCCTCCTTTCTCTTCCACCTCTCTCTTCCTCCTCTCTCTTCCTCTTCTCTTTTTCTCCTCTCTCCTCTTCCTCTCTCTTCCTCCTCTCTCTTCCTCCTCTCTCTTCCTCTTCTCTTTTTCTCCTCTCTCCTCTTCCTCTCTCTTCCTCCTCTCTCTTCCTCCTCTCGCTTCCTCCTCTTTACCCCTCCTCTCTCTTCCCCCTCTCTCTTCCTCCTCTCTTCCCCTTCTCTTTTATTCCTCTCTCTTCCTCCCCAATTTTCCTCCACTCTCCTTTTCCTCTCTTCCTCCTCTCTCTTCCTCCTCTCTCCTCTTCCTCTCTTTTCCTCCTCTCTTTTCCTCCTCTCTATTCCTCCTCTCTCTTCCTCCTCTCGCTTCCTCCTCTCTACTCCTCCTCTCTCTTCCTCCTCTCTCTTCCTCCTCTCTGTTCCTCTTCTCTTTTCCTCCTCTCTCTTCTTCCTCACTTTTCCTCCTCTCTTCTTTTCCTCCCTTCCTCCTCTCTCTTCCTCCTCTCTCTTCCTCCTCTCTCTTCCTCCTCTCTCTTCCTCTTCTCTTTTCCTCCTCTCTCCTCTTCCTCTTTCTTCCTCCTCTCTCTTCCTCCTCTCTCTTCCTCCTCTCGCTTCCTCCTCTCGCTTCCTTCTCTCTACCCCTCCTCTCTCTTCCTTCTCTGTCTTCCTCCTCTCTCTTCCTCCTCTCTCTTTCTCCTCTCCCTTCCTCCTCTCTCTTCCTCCTCTCTCTTCCTCCTCTCTCTTCCTCCTCTCTCTTCCTGCAATCTCTTTCTCCTCTCTCTTCCTCTTCTCTTTTCCTCCTCTCTCCTCTTCCTCTCTCTTCCTCCTTTCTCTTCCTCCTCTCTCTTCCTCTTCTCTCTTCCTCCACTCTCTTCCTCCTCTCTTTTCCTCCTCTCTCTTACTCCTCTCCCCTTTTCCTCTCTCTTCCTTCTCTCTCCTCTTCCTCTGTCTTCCACCTCTCTCTTCCTCCTCTCTCTTCCTCTTCTCTTTTCCTCCTCTCTCCTCTTCCTCTCTCTCCTTCTCTTTCTTCCTCCTCTCTCTTCCTCCTCTCTACCCCTCCTCTCTCTTCCTCCTCTCTCTTCCTCCTCTCTCTTCCTCCTCTCTCTTCCTCTTCTCTTTTCCTCCTCTCCTCTTCCTCTCTCTTCCTCCTCTCTCTTCCTCCTCTCTCTTCCTCCTCTCTCTTCCTTCTCTCTCTTCCTCCTCTCTCTTCCTCCTCTCTACTCCTCCTCTCTCTTCCTCCTCTCTCTTCCTCCTCTCTCTTTCTCTTTCTTTTTCTCCTCTATCCTCTTCCTCTCTCTTCCTCCTCTCTCTTCCTCCTCTTTCTTCCTCCTCTCGCTTCCTCCTCTCTCTTACTCCTCTCTACCCCTCCTCTCTCTCCTCCTCTCTCTTCCTCCTCTCTCTTTCTCCTCTCTCTTCCTCCTCTCTCTTCCTCCTCTCTTCTCTTCCTCTCTCTTTCTCCTCTCTCTTCCTCCTTTCTCTTCCACCTCTCTCTTCCTCCACTCTATTCCTCCTCTCTCTTCCTCCTCTCTGTTCCTCCTCTCGCTTCCTCCTCTCTACCCCTCCTCTCTCTTCCTCCTCTCTCTTCCGCCTCTCTACCCCTCCTCTCTCTTCCTCCTCTCTCTTCCTCCTCTCTCTTCCTCTTCTCTTTTCCTCCTCTCTCCTCTTCTTCTCTCTTCCTCCTTTCTCTTCCTCCTCTCTCTTCCTCCTCTCTCTTCCTCCTCTCCCTTCCTCCTCTCCCTTTTTCCTCTCTCTTCCACATCTCTCTTCCACATCTATCTTCCTCCTCTCTCTTCCTCCTCTCTCTTCCTCCTCTCTCTTTCTCCTCTCTCTTCTTCCTCTCTCTTCCTCCTCTCTTCTCTTCCTCTCTCTTTCTCCTCCCTCTTCCTCCTTTCTCTTCCACCTCTCTCTTCCTCCATTCTATTCCTCCTCTCTCTTCCTCCTCTCTGTTCCTCCTCTCGCTTCCTCCTCTCTACCCCTCCTCTCTCTTCCTCCTCTCTCTTCCTCCTCTCTCTTCCTCTTCTCTTTTCCTCCTCTCTCCTCTTCCTCTCTCTTCCTCCTCTCTCTTCCTCCTCTCGCTTCCTCCTCTCTACCCCTCCTCTCTCTTCCCCCTCTCTCTTCCTCCCCACTTTTCCTCCTCTCTCATCCTCATCTCGCTTCCTCTTCTCGCTTCCTCCTATCTACCCCTCTTCTCTCTTCCTTCTCTGTCTTCCTCCTCTCTCTTCCTCCTTTCTCTTTCTCTTTTCTCTTCCTCCTTTCTCTTCCTCCTCTCTCTTCCTTCTCTCTCTTCCTCCTCTCTCTTCCTCCTCTCTCTTCCTCTTCTCTTTTCCTCCTCTCTCTTCCTCCTTTCTCTTCCTCCTTTCTCTTCCTCCTATCTCTTTCTCCTCTCTCTTCCTCCTCTCGCTTCCTCTTCTCTACTCCTCCTCTCTCTTCCTCCTCTCTCTTCCTCCTCTCTCTTCCCCTTCTCTCTTCCTCCTCTCTCTTCCTCCTCTCTTTTCCTCCTCTCTCTTTCTCCTCTCCCATTTTCCTCTCTCTTCCTTCTCTCTCCTCTTCCTCTGTCTTCCACATCTCTCTTTCTCCTCTCTCTTCCTCCTCTCTCTTCCTCCTCTCTTCTCTTCCTCTCTCTTTCTCCTCCCTCTTCCTCCTTTCTCTTCCACCTCTCCCTTCCTCCACTCTTTTCCTCCTCTCTCTTCCTCCTTTCTCTTCCTCCTCTCGCTTCCTCCTCTCTACCCCTCCTCTCTCTTCCTCCTCTCTCTTCCTCCTCTCTCTTCCTCTTCTCTTTTCCTCCTCTCTCCTCTTCCTCTCTCTTCCTCCTCTCTCTTCCTCCTCTCGATTCCTCCTCTCTACCCCTCCTCTCTCTTCCCCCTCTCTCTTCCTCCTCTCTCTTCCCCTTCTCTTTTCCTCCTCTCTCTTCCTCCCCACTTTTCCTCCACTCTCCTTTTCCTCTCTTCCTCCTCTTTCTTCCTCCTTTCTCTTTCTCCTCTCTCTTCCTCCTCTCTCTTCCTCCTCTCGCTTCCTCCTCTCGCTTCCTCCTCTCTACTCCTCCTCCTCTTCCTTCTCTGTCTTCCTCCTCTCTCTTCCTCCTTTCTCTTTCTCCTCTCTCTTCCTCCTCTCTCTTCCTCCTCTTTCTTCCTTCACTCTCTTCCTCCTCTCTCTTCCTCCTCTCTCTTCCTCCTGTCTCTTCCTCTTCTCTTTTCCTCCTCTCTTCTCTTCCTCTCTCTTCCTCCTTTCTCTTCCTCCTCTCTCTTCCTCCTCTCTCTTCCTCCTCTCTACTCCTCCTCTCTCTTCCTCCTCTCTCTTCCTCCTCTCTCTTCCTCTTCTCTTTTCCTCCTCTATCCTCTTCCTCTCTCTTCCTCCTCTCTCTTCCTCCTCTCGCTTACTCCTCTCGCTTACTCCTCTCGCTTACTCCTCTCTACCCCTCCTCTCTCTTCCTCCTCTCTCTTTCTCCTCTCTCTTCCTCCTCTCTCTTCCTCCTCTCTCTTCCTCCTCTCTTCTCTTCCTCTCTCTTTCTCCTCCCTCTTCCTCCTTTCTTTTCCACCTCTCTCTTCCTCCACTCTATTCCTCCTCTCTCTTCCTCCTCTCTCTTCCTCCTCTCGCTTCCTTCTCTCTACCCCTCCTCTCTCTTCCTCCTCTCTCTTCCTCCTCTCGCTTCCCCTTCTCTTTTCCTCCTCTCTCTTCCTCCCCACTTCTCCTCCTCTCTCATCCTCCTCTCGCTTCCTCTTCTCGCTTCCTCCTATCTACCCCTCCTCTCTCTTCCTTCTCTGTCTTCCTCCTTTCTCTTTCTCTTCTCTCTTCCTCCTCTCTCTTCCTCCTCTCTCTTCCTTCTCTCTCTTCCTCCTCTCTCTTCCTTCTCTCTCTTCCTCCTCTCTCTTCCTCTTCTCTTTTCCTCCTCTCTCTTCTTCCTTTCTCTTCCTCCTTTCTCTTCCTCCTATCTCTTTCTCCTCTCTCTTCCTCGTCTCGCTTCCTCTTCTCTACCCCTCCTCTCTCTTCCTCCTCTCTCTTCCTCCTCTCTCTTCCCCTTCTCTCTTCCTCCTCTCTCTTCCTCCTCTCTTTTCCTCCTCTCTCTTTCTCCTCTCCCATTTTCCTCTCTCTTCCTTCTCTCTCCTCTTCCTCTGTCTTCCACATCTCTCTTTCTCCTCTCTCTTCCTCCTCTCTCTTCCTCCTCTCTTCTCTTCCTCTCTCTTTCTCCTCCCTCTTCCTCCTTTCTCTTCCACCTCTCCCTTCCTCCACTCTTTTCCTCCTCTCTCTTCCTCCTTTCTTTTCCTCCTCTCGCTTCCTCCTCTCTACCCCTCCTCTCTCTTCCTCCTCTCTCTTCCTCCTCTCTCTTCCTCTTCTCTTTTCCTCCTCTCTCCTCTTCCTCTCTCTTCGTCCTCTCTCTTCCTCCTGTCGCTTCCTCCTCTCTACCCCTCCTCTCTCTTCCCCCTCTCTCTTCCTCCTCTCTCTTCCCCTTCTCTTTTCCTCCTCTCTCTTCCTCCCCACTTTTCCTCCACTCTCCTTTTCCTCTCTTCCTCCTCTCTCTTCCTCCTCTCTCTTCCTCCTCTCTCTTCCTCCTCTCTCTTCCTCCTCTCGCTTCCTCCTCTCGCTTCCTCCTCTCTACCCCTCCTCCCTCTTCCTTCTCTGTCTTCCTCCTCTCTCTTCCTCCTTTCTCTTTCTCCTCTCTCTTCCTCCTCTTTCTTCCTTCACTCTCTTCCTCCTCTCTCTTCCTCCTCTCTCTTCCTCCTCTCTCTTCCTCTTCTCTTTTCCTCCTCTCTTCTCTTCCTCTCTCTTCCTCCTTTCTCTTCCTCCTTTCTCTTCCTCCTCTCTCTTCCTCCTCTCTCTTCCTCCTCTCGCTTCCTCTTCTCTACCCCTCCTCTCTCTTCCTCCTCTCTCTTCCTCCTCTCTCTTCCTCTTCTCTCTTCCTCCTCTCTCTTCCTCCTCTCTTTTCCTCCTCTCTCTTCCTCCTCTCCCCCTTTTCCTCTCTCTTCCTTCTCTCTCCTCTTCCTCTGTCTTCAACATCTCTCTTTCTCCTCTCTCTTCCTGCTCTGTCTTCCTCCTCTCTTCTCTTCCTCTCTCTTTCTCCTCCCTCTTCCTCCTTTCTCTTCCACCTCTCTCTTCCTCCACTCTTTTCCTCCTCTCTCTTCCTCCTCTCTCTTCCTCCTCTCGCTTCCTCCTCTCTACCCCTCCTCTGTCTTTTTCCTCTCTCTTCCTCCTCTCTCTTCCTCCTCTCTCTTCCTCCTCTCTACTCCTCCTCTCTCTTCTTCCTCTCTCTTCCTCCTCTCTCTTCCTCTTCTCTTTTTCTCCTCTCTCCTCTTCCTCTCTCTTCCTCCTCTCTCTTCCTCCTCTCTCTTCCTCTTCTCTTTTTCTCCTCTCTCCTCTTCCTCTCTCTTCCTCCTCTCTCTTCCTCCTCTCGCTTCCTCCTCTTTACCCCTCCTCTCTCTTCCCCCTCTCTCTTCCTCCTCTCTTCCCCTTCTCTTTTACTCCTCTCTCTTCCTCCCCAATTTTCCTCCACTCTCCTTTTCCTCTCTTCCTCCTCTCTCTTCCTCCTCTCTCCTCTTCCTCTCTTTTCCTCCTCTCTTTTCCTCCTCTCTATTCCTCCTCTCTCTTCCTCCTCTCGCTTCCTCCTCTCTACTCCTCCTCTCTCTTCCTCCTCTCTCTTCCTCCTCTCTGTTCCTCTTCTCTTTTCCTCCTCTCTCTTCTTCCTCACTTTTCCTCCTCTCTCCTTTTCCTCCCTTCCTCCTCTCTCTTCCTCCTCTCTCTTCCTCCTCTCTCTTCCTCCTCTCTCTTCCTCTTCTCTTTTCCTCCTCTCTCCTCTTCCTCTTTCTTCCTCCTCTCTCTTCCTCCTCTCTCTTCCTCCTCTCGCTTCCTCCTCTCGCTTCCTCCTCTCTACCCCTCCTCTCTCTTCCTTCTCTGTCTTCCTCCTCTCTCTTCCTCCTCTCTCTTTCTCCTCTCCCTTCCTCCTCTCTCTTCCTCCTCTCTCTTCCTCCTCTCTCTTCCTCCTCTCTCTTCCTCCAATCTCTTCCTCCTCTCTCTTCCTCTTCTCTTTTCCTCCTCTCTCCTCTTCCTCTCTCTTCCTCCTTTCTCTTCCTCCTCTCTCTTCCTCCTCTCTCATCCTCCTCTTGCTTCCTTTTTTCTACCCCTCCTCTCTCTTCCTCATCTCCCTTCCTCCTCGCTCTTCCTCTTCTCTCTTCCTCCACTCTCTTCCTCCTCTCTTTTCCTCCTCTCTCTTCCTCCTCTCCCCTTTTCCTCTCTCTTCCTTCTCTCTCCTCTTCCTCTGTCTTCCACCTCTCTCTTCCTCCTCTCTCTTCCTCTTCTCTTTTCCTCCTCTCTCCTCTTCCTCTCTCTTCCTTCTCTTTCTTCCTCCTCTCTCTTCCTCCTCTCTACCCCTCCTCTCTCTTCCTCCTCTCTCTTCCTCCTCTCTCTTCCTCCTCTCTCTTCCTCTTCTCTTTTCCTCCTCTCTCCTCTTCCTCTCTCTTCCTCCTCTCTCTTCCTCCTCTCTCTTCCTCCTCTCTCTTCCTTCTCTCTCTTCCTCCTCTCACTTCCTCCTCTCTACTCCTCCTCTCTCTTCCTCCTCTTTCTTCCTCCTCTCTCTTCCTCTTCTCTTTTTCTCCTCTATCCTCTTCCTCTCTTTTCCTCCTCTCTCTTCCTCCTCTTTCTTCCTCCTCTCGCTTCCTCCTCTCTCTTACTCCTCTCTACCCCTCCTCTCTCTCCTCCTCTCTCTTCATCCTCTCTCTTTCTCCTCTCTCTTCCTCCTCTCTCTTCCTCCTCTCTTCTCTTCCTCTCTCTTTCTCCTCTCTCTTCCTCCTTTCTCTTCCACCTCTCTCTTCCTCCACTCTATTCCTCCTCTCTCTTCCTCCTCTCTGTTCCTCCTCTCGCTTCCTCCTCTCTACCCCTCCTCTCTCTTCCTCCTCTCTCTTCCTCCTCTCGCTTCCCCTTCTCTTTTCCTCCTCTCTCTTCCTCCCCACTTATCCTCCTCTCTCATCCTCCTCTCGCTTCCTCTTCTCGCTTCCTCCTATCTACCCCTCCTCTCTCTTCCTTCTCTGTCTTCCTCCTCTCTCTTCCTGCTTTCTCTTTCTCTTCTCTCTTCCTCCTCTCTCTTCCTCCTCTCGCTTCCTCCTCTCGCTTCCTCCTCTCTACCCCTCCTCCCTCTTCCTTCTCTGTCTTCCTCCTCTCTCTTCCTCCTTTCTCTTTCTCCTCTCTCTTCCTCCTCTCTCTTCCTCCTCTTTCTTCCTTCACTCTCTTCCTCCTCTCTCTTCCTCCTCTCTCTTCCTCTTCTCTTTTCCTCCTCTCTTCTCTTCCTCTCTCTTCCTCCTTTCTCTTCCTCCTTTCTCTTCCTCCTCTCTCTTCCTCCTCTCTCTTCCTCCTCTCGCTTCCTCTTCTCTACCCCTCCTCTCTCTTCCTCCTCTCCCTTCCTCCTCTCTCTTCCTCTTCTCTCTTCCTCCTCTCTCTTCCTCCTCTCTTTTCCTCCTCTCTCTCTTCCTCCTTCTCCCCTTTTCCTCTCTCTTCCTTCTCTCTCCTCTTCCTCTGTCTTCCACATCTCTCTTTCTCCTCTTTCTTCCTCCTCTGTCTTCCTCCTCTCTTCTCTTCCTCTCTCTTTCTCCTCCCTCTTCCTCCTTTCTCTTCCACCTCTCTCTTCCTCCACTCTTTTCCTCCTCTCTCTTCCTCCTCTCTCTTCCTCCTCTCGCTTCCTCCTCTCTACTCCTCCTCTCTCTTCTTCCTCTCTCTTCCTCCTCTCTCTTTCTCTTCTCTTTTTCTCCTCTCTCCTCTTCCTCTCTCTCCCTCCTCTCTCTTCCTCCTCTCTCTTCCTCTTCTCTTTTTCTCCTCTCTCCTCTTCCTCTCTCTTCCTCCTCTCTCTTCCTCCTCTCGCTTTCTCCTCTTTACCCCTCCTCTCTCTTCCCCCTCTCTCTTCCTCCTCTCTTCCCCTTCTCTTTTACTCCTCTCTCTTCCTCCCCAATTTTCCTCCACTCTCCTTTTCCTCTCTTCCTCCTCTCTCTTCCTCCTCTCTCCTCTTCCTCTCTTTTCCTCCTCTCTTTTCCTCCTCTCTATTCCTCCTCTCTCTTCCTCCTCTCGCTTCCTCCTCTCTACTCCTCCTCTCTCTTCCTCCTCTCTCTTACTCCTCTCTGTTCCTCTTCTCTTTTCCTCCTCTCTCTTCTTCCTCAATTTTCCTCCTCTCTCCTTTTCCTCCCTTCCTCCTCTCTCTTCCTCCTCTCTCTTCCTCCTCTCTCTTCCTCCTCTCTCTTCCTCTTCTCTTTTCCTCCTCTCTCCTCTTCCTCTTTCTTCCTCCTCTCTCTTCCTCCTCTCTCTTCCTCCTCTCGCTTCCTCCTCTCGCTTCCTCCTCTCTACCCCTCCTCTCTCTTCCTTCTCTGTCTTCCTCCTCTCTCTTCCTCCTCTCTCTTTTTCCTCTCCCTTCCTCCTCTCTCTTCCTCCTCTCTCTTCCTCCAATCTCTTCCTCCTCTCTCTTCCTCTTCTCTTTTCCTCCTCTCTCCTCTTCCTCTCTCTTCCTCCTTTCTCTTCCTCCTCTCTCTTCCTCCTCTCTCATCCTCCTCTTGCTTCCTTTTCTCTACCCCTA